>NW_027192527.1:5332993-5391203 GCF_041956765.1 Thermoascus crustaceus | reverse complement strand
GCTTAGGGCTTACCCTAAGCTCACAAGCTGCGAGAGGTCCCGCGTTCGAATCGCGGCTCGGGCCCTTCTGTAATGGAAAGGCTTCTTTCATCTTTTGCTTTTTATAATTTCTTTCGCCCGGCGTGGTGAATCAAGCAAAAGCTGTACAGACTCCTAGCAGGTGTACCAGCATCTGATTAGCCTCAAATGCCATAAAAAAAAGGGGCCCAACATTTTTGGGTAGATGCCCGTGGCCCTCATGAAGCCTTCCAACGATAAGGAAGGAATGGATGTCGATGGATTGATTATCTATGTATTGGGCACATAAATATATGGCGTATATTACAACCAATGAACGGAGGGAAGAAAGAAAGAACAAGCCTGGATTAAACCTTTCACTAACCTTGGAAATAATAACTACGTTCCTAAACATGTGCAGCCAGGAACCTGGTGTCTGGTACTATTGCTCAATCTTTCTGGTTTCTGGTTCAAGGACCCGAGCCCGGGATTGGATGGGGATTGCTGCCGAGGGACTGACCGAATATTTTTACATTCACCGCCAACCATGTCGTATTTTTGAACGTTCCCCGAGTAGGAATAATATGGATACCTACTCAAAGGAGCTATGTCTGCTGGCCGGGATAGTCGATAAGGTAAAAGGCATCCATCAATGAAGGCTTCGTTTGGCGTCGATGTTGCTTGGTGTGGTCTTGGTCTACGTACAGACAGTACTTACTTATTCCAATACAGCACTCGAAGTTTGGAATGCGGTGAAGTTGGGACGGCTGCAGTTTGTTAACATGGAATACTTATTGTACAAAATGGACTGGAGATCGTGGATCTTTATTTCCATCTGTTCTAGCAGCGACGAAATAAGTTAGGGTATCTAGGTATTCTGTACAATACATCTATTTCTATACTGGTTGGTGCTATACAAGAAGAGTGAAGTTTGTCTGTCCCGAGTCATCATATGTCACTTCTTCCCTATGCTCTTTCCTTTTGTTTCGTGGCACTTTGTTCCTCTGGCTCCTCCAGCGGTGTCTCATCCCCGACCTCATGTTTCCGAATCCGAAGATCTCTGATATAGTCGTGCAAGCTAAGTCGGACGGCGAATTCGTCTTCAGAATCCCGGCAGAGCTTGCGGATCTCCTCACGTGCCCCCTCACCCAGTGGCAGATTACGTTCGATCATATCCTGGAAGTACTTGTAGGCCGAGCGGTAGTTCCCCGAGTCCAGGCAAATGAGGATCAGGCGTTCGAATGTCGTGGAGTCCGGCGTCACTCCAAGAGCCGCCATCTCCTTCACAGCAAACATGCATGCTTTGGTATCTTTGGCTCTTCGGCACGTATTGATGATGGAATTGTAGGTTGTCACGTCAGCACCGCTGGGACACAGGGAATAGAGCTCCTTGTAGAATCCAATTGCGTCTTCTACCGCGGACTTATCACCCAACGGAGCATGCTCACACAGTTCGATAACGACGTTGGCGCACCCGAGAGGAATGTCCCGTTTCTGGGCCTTTAGCTGTTTAAGCATGGCCCATACATCTCGCGGCGGTGTTTTTGACCTTATCATATACGTAAGAATGGCACGGGTCGAGCTCTCCTCCAGTTCAATTCCCGACTTCTGCATGGTGCAGAGAGTGTCGAACGCGGCGTAAAGATCGCCGGCCATGACGTACGCTTCCACCAGTTTCTCATAATCATCCAAAGAAAAGGGCACCTCTGTTTCGGCAAGAAAGCGGAACACCGAATTAGCTAGTTCAGTGTCGCCGGTACGTGACGCGACTGTCAAGACGTTGCTGCACACTCCGTAGGATGGCTTGAGGAACCCCAGTTCCACAACATGCTTCCATGTATATCTCGTTGTCTCATGATGGAGGGCCTCGCTCGCCACATCCAGCACATGCCACCATAGATTCAGTGTCATCTCATGTCCCTGATCTGTCCGAGACTGCATCACCTTCAGCACTTCGTCAAACTCCTCTGCGTCGCAGAGACTGTAGACTAGGAGGCTATGGAGCCAGCCTTCAACAGGTATGCCTTTCCGATCCATTTGAGCCATGTGATCCATCGCCAACTCGAATTGGTGCTCTCGGATAAATCCAGCCACGACGTAGTGCCAACCGGCAGGACTCAGAGACAGCCAGCGGTCTCGAAGGGTGCGAAGGATCTCTTGACGTAGTAAGTAGTCCGGGTGAACTGCAAGAGCCTGTATCGGACGAAAAGGTCAGTCAGGCCGTACAGAGCGAGAGCAGGTATATGGGCTTCTCTCACCTTCAACGCTGCATGAAGTGTTCCCGAGTCAGCCGGAATACCATTGCGCTCCATCTCCTTAAGTAGATTTCGGATAGTCTCTGGCCTACCACGCTCGGCGTCGATATTGGCGAGCATCAGCGCTCTGTAATGGCGGACCTCTGGGCGGATATGTCGATCCCTGATCAGGGCGCGCAGGATCTGGGTCGCGCTTTCGACACTGGGTTTCTCGTGCACTGCATTTTGGAGCGTGTTCTCTAGATTCTCCGTCGTCCTTCTCTCTATATCCTTTGGTACACCTGCCAACCTTGTCCGTTTTTTCAATTTAACCCGTTTGAGCTTCACGCCCGATGACGGTGCATGCTTTCTTGTATGCTTTCCACCCTGCCGATTGCCTTGAGCGTTCGTATGCGATTGCTCCGCAGGTCTTGATCCCGCAGATTCATTTCCTGGTAGGGCTCTGCTGTCGGTTTTGCCATGGTTTTCGTTCAGATTCGCAACACTGCTGTCACATCGTCGCGCTGATGTTGCCAAAGTCGCGGATATGTAAGTCGAAGGACCCTTTCTCGATATCAATGGTACAAGTGGCCTCTTGAGTGCAGTGTGGCCGAATGATGGACAGAGACAATGCCACAAGCCATCGAAGATCAGCATCCCCCGCGGCATTTCGAGCCCTTTGCCGAGTTGCAGCAGAGGCCTGGCCGCGGCGCGTTGGAGGATATACCGTATCACGTGCAGTTGATGGAGCTTCCCCGCAAACCCACTCCACAATAATATACCCAACTTGGCTGATGTGTCCGAAAGGATACGTGAATCGGAAATCGATTCCTATTACTGCGTATTTACCATGAAACCCCAACAAGGCACCGTTCCTACCCACAGGGCCATATACGCCTAGGCCATGCTCGACTAAAGCGCTAAAAAAGAGAGCTTCATTGCAAAAACCATCCACACCAATTCCCGCAGGGTATCTTGTACGTCCTTTTCCTATCCATATCCTATCATCCTAACCGCCGCCCCTTCCTCTACCGCGACCTCGCCCGCCGCGTCCACCGCCGCGGCCGCGCTCGCCTCTTGCACCTTCGCCCCGCTGCTGAGGACCGCCCCGGCCCCGATTTGACGGCTGGTTCTGCTGCTGTTCTTTGACGATATCTATGATCTCTTCTGGAACTCGCAGATATTTGATCTAGCACGGAGTAAGTATGCATGATCGTTGTATGATGCTGGGGCACGGGTGGTGATACGTTGTTACCCCTCACGTAAACCTCAGGTAATCTGAAGAAACGGTCGCCTTCAGGGCTGGTCTGAACGACTTCCTTAAGGGTAAGGTTCATCCAGTTGTCACAGTTAACAAGGTGTCCGTTCAGGGTCTCTCCGTTCTTGAGCTCGACGAGCATCGGGTGGCCCTGGGCGGCCGTGAGCAGGCCCAGAGGCAACTAAAAGCACATATGGTTAGCATCATAATGTAAAGTATTATGTGCAAATATGTAGCGAAAGCAGATATACCATTTTGAAATAGAGAACTTGGAATTGGCTAGAGAATGCCTGGACCCCTCTTCAGTGAATTGCGCACACGTGTCTGACGCAGCGATGTCTGCGCTCTCAGGATGAAAAGAAGGATGAGAGAAGAAAGCGGTATGGGTGCTGAAATGGGAAATTTCTAAAACGTCAACTTTAGCCACCTCATCAGCTGTGTAGAGGTGTTAGGTAGCTGTACCAGCGGCCAACATGAGCTTCAGCGATGATCTCGACGCAGCTGCGCGGCGGATCGCGGAAAAAGAAAGGCGCCGGTCTCCAGCTCCGCCCGGCGTGCTGCGCCGCGTGCACCGCCCCGTCCGCCCCCGTCTACTTCAGCTGCTGGAAGGTCTCCGCGATCAATTGCATCGCTGATCCTCAGAACCCCGCGGGGTCTCATCTCTTCCTCCATCTACACGTTTTCGTATCCATCTTCGTTATGTCTGCTTGAGATTGCCGCATGCGTGTTGGTCTTCAGCCACCATGCGCTGCTCAGCAAAGGCAGCAGTGTTCTTGCTGGGTCCCGCCGTCGTTTACTCGCTGACCGCCCCTCTGCCCACGCGTTCTGCGGTCGACCGCGACTCCTCGGCCTCCGAGGACCCTCCCGTACTCCTGTGGCAGAGTCAGTCTACCTTCACCATATTATGTCATCATGTACTGAACCTCCATAGATGACCAGCGCGCCATTGTGAGATTCGAAGCCTTATGTTCGGGATGTCCAGCGGGGATCGATGATGCCTTGGTATGAACGTTCCTGATCGCCCTGCCTTATGCCCGTTGCTGATCTGGATGGTAGCCTTTTGAACTGGACACCGGCATAGCAAATGAAGCATGTGGGGAGAGCGGCGTGTTTCTCAATGGAAAGGAATTGGTGCACACTTGGGATGGGAATTTAGGTTACGGCTCAGGGACGATTGATGCATTGCTTTCCGATGGCGTAATTGCCGCTGAACTCTCCGCGAGCTGGCAGAGTATCTGCATTCCCGCTCCGCCGCAATCTTCGAATAAACATACGGCTCAGGTACTTACTCTCCGCATCGATCGTATCGGAGAGGAAGACGTGGAGGAGGGTGGGGTTGGTTTCACAGCTTCGTTCACGCAAGTTGGCTCGCCCGAGATACTTCGTCTTTGTACCCATCCGTTGAACATATCGGATGATGACGCTTCCGTTGAAGCTTGGCGTGATCCATCGGACTCGGAGCGCTTGGAGAACCAACCCAACATCCTTGGTCCTGGGAACGACCTTGAGAAGCAACTTGAACAGGAATTGAAGACGTTGCAAGATCTAAAAGCACAGGCGGACGATCTGCAGCATCGCATTATCGCGAAGGAACAGAAGATCCGCAAGCTGTTACAACAGGACTGTAGGTCGCTGTTCGCCAAATGGCAGCAGTGTGGGAGTATCGGATGCATCGTCAAGGTTTCACTACAAACGGTACCTGAAATGATCCGTCAGATAAGGTACCGATTTGGGCCTCTTCCGTCTTCTGTTTCTGAAAAGATAGTACCGGCCTGTAATCGACATGGAGATTCCTTCGACCCCTATACCCCATATCAGCGACCTTCTAGCGCTTCCGAGAACCCGGGGAATTACACCGATTTCTCTGCAGACCGCACTGCCGGAAATGAGACGAAAGGGCCGTCATTGTCCAACGTTCCAGTTCACACTGCCAATCAGCCCAAGGTTCCTTTTCCGGACCTGGAGCTGTCACCTCATGATAGGATTAGGGACTTTGCGAGGTCCTGCGCGATCTTACTCCTCATTGCCTCACTGGCTGCTCTTGCTGTCAAGGTCTCTCGAAACTCCCTAACCTGCCGACGACGTCGTGTAGACCTGGCTGCTAGACGCGAAGAGCGAAGAGCTCGTCGCGCCTACAGGTCAGCTGCACGTCGTCTTAGGTGGAGACAGTGGTGGGAGGGCAGGTCCTACCAATCTGCACCTTCTGTCTCCTCTAGTCATTCTCTTCAGCAAATTAACGACGCCGAAAGGGGTCAAAATCCGGATTCGGATACGGATCAGGTGCCTGGACAGGGTGCCATGCAAGCTGAGATCTTGGGCTTGAGGCGGGTACTTGAGTTCGTTGGTGAGCTTGTTCGAAACAATGGTGGCGATGTTGAAGGAGCACCAGGTTCGCGACAGCATCTGCGGAACGAAATTGCAGAATTGCCTGCTGGTAGATCATCGGCCGGGAACACAGCACCTTCATCGACAGTCGGGCTCACGACAGTGAGCTCGCCAAGATCCAGCAGTATGGTAAGCCTTGACACGGCATCTTCGGTTACATTGGAGACCCTAGATACGCTAGACACCGACCCTCCGAGTTACTATAGGTGATCTGTGATGTATTTCATGCCGACTCCTTCATATTCTAAGGGGCGAGGGATCCATTTTTCTTGAAATGGAAATAAGGTTCACTTTTTTTTCTGAAAAAATTTTTTTCTTATCATTTCAGCAGAATGTCATGGACATATTGGATATGGGGGGCCTGGTCGTGTTTCGAAAGTGACACTGGCATTCAGATGCTTTCCAATTGATATCTGACAGAAACACTTGTCAGAATTATTTTGCACTATGCAGACAGCTCCCTGTTATTATTATCTACAGCAACTGGACATCAGAAATGACTCCGACGTTTCTCATCTTGGGTCAATTTCGAGCGTTCTAACGCTATAAGTGGCGATTTTGGATTTGGGTCTGTTATTTTCTGCTTCCATTTCTCCTCTCATTTCCTTCTCTTTCCCTTTCTGGTGTTGGAGGGCGCAAGACTGGCCGCGGAGGCTTACCTTTGTTGAACAATGCGGGATGGATATCTCCAGGAGATTTTGGGCATATTTCTTTGCTGTTCTTAGTATAGTCATAATGTGACTTGGGGTACTCGGCGTGTGGCTATTTGACAGAAAACAATCGATTTATTTCTTGCTTCTTTTCAACATGAAAGATTACTGTTGAATATATCTTGGCTAGTATATTTACCATGGATCCTATGATATTTCCACCTGTTCTTTTTGATGCGCAGCTACTTCACGTCTTGGATAACCGTCTGTTTGAGCATATATAAACTCGCGGGATTGCTAATGTACATTGTCGCCCACATACACCAGGAGTCGCTTCTTGCGATGCATTCGTCCCGGCGTCAACTATCAGATTTCCACGCCAAATCAATTTGGAAATTTCTGCTCATTTCCCCCCCTTCCTTGCCTGCTTCTCCTGATAATCTTATGCAATGCCACTCTGCTTCCCCTAGAGTGTTGCTTCTGAAGGGATCAGAGAAAGACGCCAATGGAGTCAACGTCCTGGAAGATGCAGGAAAACTGCAGAATGAAGACATGATGGGTCAAAAATTAATAAGACAACATTAAAACAAAAAATGAAAAGGATGGGCCTTTAATAATAAAATACATCTACGCCTTCTGCCGTTTAGCCGCCTCATCACCCTCCTCTAAATCCTCATCCTCCTCCATGACTGTGTATTTCCGCTTCACGCGCTGATCCCTTCCCAGGGTGCCCTCCCCGGGCCCCTGTTCCACCTCAGCTTCCTCCCTTGCCTCAAGATCCGCCTGCTCGTTCTTCGCGCGCATCTCCTCTTCGCGTTCGGAGAAGACCTTGAGCATGTTCTCGTAGCCTTCCTCGACGTTCGCCAGGGTCTCGTCGAGCTTCTCGATGCGCTCGCTCGGCTCCAGCTGGATGAGCATGTCCCGGGAGCGCTTGTACAGGCGCTGCTTGACCAGCATGCGCCACCAGTAGTATCTCCTGTCGTTCGGATCGTCCGCGTTGTACTTCTTGATCACGAGCCGCGAGACGTTGGCGCCACCGCGGATGCGGTTCTTGAACGGGATCCGGCTGAGCAGGTACATCTCGAGGATGTGGGCGTACTGGGTCGGTGCGATTTTGAACTGCGTGCGGATGTCGTGGAGGAGTTTGGTGGGGATGATGGATGCCGTTGGGACGAGGCGCGGGCGCTGCTTGCGCGTGGTTTCTTTGTATGGGTCCGGGTTGATGTTGATGTTGTGCTTGAGGAATTGAGGGCGGAGGATGTGGAAGTCGGCGGTGTCGCGGAGAGCATCGAAGGCTTCGTTCGGGTCTTCGACGGTCAGCTCGAAGACGGTTGGGTCCTCGAAGCTTGCGGTGTGGATGGTCGTGTAGAGGTGGGTTCCGTGGCCGGAGCCCTGGTGAGGGGGCAGGATGAGGAATTGGGCTATGCGGACACGGGAAGGCAGCTTGGAGATCTCCATGTCGTCGTGGTATAGCCATGGTTCGTTCTTGACGGTTGGTTTCTCGGAGGGGTCTCTTTGATAGAACCACCAGCGATAGGTGGTTGCGTATCCAACTATCGAGTACTGTGAAGCGGTGGGTGTCGGAGGGGTGACCTTCTCATATCTGTAGTGACGAAATCAGCAATTGAACTGTAGAACGACATAATCGGTAGAAGCCACTTACACGAAATAAACGGTCCATCTCTTAAGCGTCCATTCAGGGTCATCTGTAGCAAGGGGGGTTCCGGCTTCGATGAAGAAAGACACAAAGATCTGGGCGCGTTCGAGCAGAGCGCGGACATCGGGGTCGGCAAGTGATTCAGCCCAGATCTCGTAATTCCTCTGGTTGGTCGAGTAGCTGTGAACCAGCTTACCCGGAGGAACCCAGTCTTTGGCTTTGTCGTCAGTTTGGACAGCCTTTTCGAACTCGGGAAGCGTCGTAAAAGCAGCTGTATGGTTCCAGTTCGGTCAGAATCTCCAAGATCAATTTTATCCAAGAATGATTGTTATAGGAAAGGGCACCACTAACACTCTGGAACCCACTCCCTCAGTGTCCTATTCAGATCCAATGGCGCCGTATCCGCGACAGCTTTGAACTTGTCATCGTACGAAATGTGAACATGCGAACGCAGGTCATGCGCCGCGAACCGCAGCCGTATGATCAAGCCCTTGTACCCGAATATTTGCTCATCATCACCAAATATCGGGTATGTAAATTGTGGATGGAAGGTAGAGATCGTCTGGGGCTTCTGCTCGCCCGGTTGGACCAGCGTGATATGGACGGCATCATTTGCGTCGCAAGTCCCTGGAGTGAAGCACCTTCTGTTAGCCTGAAAAGAAGTCCTTGGAAAACAAGGGGTGTGCAGGTTGGATATTTACAATCACCCTGGCTCGCCATGTTGCTGGCACTTTCGCACTTGTTAGAGTTCGTTGGGTTGATATTTTGATTGAGAGGCAGATGCGATGCGCCCGCAACTAGAGTTGATGGAGCTGACGGCTTCAGGCGCGTCGGACCGCGTTGCGCAGCTTCAGTATGACCGCTTGCGGTTAGTGGTGTCACAGTGTCACATGACGTCAACTCGATTACTCGGAGAGCATACCGTAGTCACTTGTATACACTTAAAAATTTTTTTTTCTATGAGGCAATGTCTAGGACCTAGTGACCGATGTAAACCGCCTGAACTGCATATTTTCAAGTTTTATCAGGTCTATGTAGTATTGAAGGGCTGCACCCTGCCACATCTGATAACTTCGGCATTCAACACATACCAATTTCCCGCCTTCAAGAAAGCATTGAACATTACGATCTTATTGCATTTAGTGATTTCCAATATTCCAACGTGACCTCGCGGTTTAGTTAGAGTACACCCCTCACCAATCGCATACACTCACCCCTTTATATCAGGGCTGTTTAACACATGATAGAAATATACAACCACGCCTAAAACATGAAGATCTAAGCCTAACTAGAGGTTATCCACTTTCGAGGACAAGTCCATTTACTTATCGCGCGAAGAATGATCAGCCTCGTGCACGGCGTACATGTACATCAGCCGACAAGGATAAACAAAGCGTTCCATTTAGTCATAATACTTTTCCCTTGCGGCCGGAGGGACCCCTCTATTCCTGCGCACATATCTAAAATGGAAAAGAAACGTCTTTAGGAATTTAAAACAGGAGAAATAATGTCTAACAGCCGGTAGCATTCATAGACCCCGGATAGTTCGTTGCTCCGGCCCAAGTGACTTGGGGGCAGGCGTTTCTTGGCGGAGGCCGGCGAGGAAATGGCTGTCCCGCGTGGGTCCTCCTGGCCGCGCCGGCGAGACGTACCTGGGCAAACCATCACAATAATAATCTATCCATCCACCCCAGACTCGACCCGTGATTTCTCACCAGCTTCCTTCACCTGTATTAATAGATTTTCTTCTCTGTCCCATCTCTTCTACGTCAAGTGGCGGGTTTGGAAAATTTGCGCTGGCTGAAATTCGCCTCAACAAGGACGATTGTTGCGAACTGACACAATGATCGAGGTTCTCTAGACGGGAAAAGGGTGCGAAGATCAGAGTGAAAGATAACCATGGAGGGTCTATTTACTTTGCTCATTCTGAGCATTGTGATGGCCATTACGTGAGTGCGATGCGTTGTCCTGGTTGCAATTCTTGGAACCTGGCTAATTGTCTCTCCCTTCGACAGGTCCTTCGTCGTTGGCTCATTGCCCCTTTCCTTTACGCTCTCCCCATCACAGCTGAGATTGATATCCTCCATTGGCATGGGAGTTTTGGTGGGAACATCTCTGATTGTGATTATACCCGAAGGAGTCGAGACTCTCTACAGCGCAAACTCGCATTATGCTCGGAAGGACATTAGTGGCCGCGCACTGGATATCAGATGGCAGCATCAGAGCAATCACGCAATAGTTCCCAGGGTAAAACCTGATGCGATTGATTATCTTACAATTCCCGGACCAGTTATACCGGAGGTGTCGAATATACCGACCCCATCTTCTACACCCACAAAGGAAGGAGAAGTACATATCGTGGGATCTCACGGCCCGCTCAAGAGTAACGAGCCTCAGGCTCGTAAGGAAGAATCACATGGCAGTAAACATAGTGACGATCATGAGGAAGAAAGCTCCGCTCATGCGTGGATTGGGATTTCTCTCATCAGCGGTTTCATTCTGATGTATCTTATCGACAAGCTGCCGGAATTGGCCTCGTCCTCGAAGCACCAGCGACCACCTTATCATATTTCCTTGGACAACTTAGGATCGGGTCTGCGTCGCGGTTCCTCGCCTTCTCGGGATGGAGACCTATTGGAGGCCGGTAGCTATTCGAGGCGCAGTCATAGCTTTGCAACCACGACTGGTCTTGTGATCCATGCTGCTGCGGACGGAATTGCTCTGGGAGCGTCCAGTTCCAATGCCAGCCTGAGTTTCATTATTTTTATCGCCATAATGGTCCATAAAGCTCCTGCTTCCTTTGGGTTGACATCCGTGTTGCTTAAACAAGGCCTCTCCAGTCGCGCGGCCAGGGGCCATCTGTTGGTTTTCAGCTTGGCAGCCCCTGTCGGGGCTCTTACGACCTTTCTGTTCGTCCAGACATTGGGATCAGGACTCAGCGGCGATGAGGCAGGGACTCGATGGCGGACGGGAATGCTATTGCTGTTTTCTGCAGGCACTTTCTTGTAAGTCTTTGTCACGGTTTCAATGGTTATCGATATAGACAAGCTGATGATGATGAAGATACGTCGCGATGCATACAATGCAAGAGAACGGTCCTGCCCCGACGACAAATGACTCATTCATGAACGGTTATGGGGACGGAAGAGATACTCAACGCTCGAACAAGTCAATGAGAGACTTGATCGCTTCGGTCATCGGCATGATCTTGCCGCTGTTCTTGCAGATTGGTCACGCTCATTGATAGATTAGCTCGCCGCTCATCGAGTGGGTGGCATGCTTTGTCCGACTTGGACGAGTCCTCTACACGTGCGCATAGTCCTTAACGATCTAGAAGCCCTCGACTATACAAGTTTTAAGGCGAGGCTCGCAATATCTGCATAGAAAGGACCCCAGCCCAACTGTCATCATTTCCGGCAAGATAATGCCACTATTAATTTTGATCGCTAATGCAAGGTCGTAACAGAGCCCAGAGTTCTCCAAGGTGACCTGGCTGGCTACGAACGCGATAGCGACTCGCCACTTCTTTTCATGTATAATGCTCTGGCAAGCTATCTGTACTGGTTATAATCACGATTCATTTCGCAAACACATATACGTAGTTGTAATACATCTGGAGCGGACAATTTGCCTCTATTTATCTATTTTCGATACTACCAACAAAAGTGAGATTCATATATCACTTGCCTGGTGTGATGAAACAATTCGTCAGAGCGAGTCATCTGCCAAAGGTTTCTAGTTCCACGGTTCACTGCTGTCTACCGAACGTTCATCCGAGGGCTTGGGATAACCGTATATTAAACTTTTGGGACATCTGATGAGCCTCAAGAGGCAAAACAAGACTGGGGTTGTTCATCATTCCCGACGCTTATACAGAACAGCGTTCAACCGCTTCTAGGATACCGTATTACAGCGCCAGCAGCGTAGTAGATGGTCTTCTACGTCTCCAATATCTAGCTGAAGAAAGCCAGGTGCTCTGTTTCTGCGCCCCGCTACTCTGCTTCTGTCTCGAGTGTAAGCGCAGACGAGAACAGTCGCCACGGTCCTTGCGAGGCCCTCTGCCTGTCGCACGGTCCGAACAAGATAACTCTTTGCCCTCCACTACCTAGGTCACTGCTGGAAGTATGACGATTGGCTTGTGTTCTTTTCCCTTATTTCCTGTTATTTTCGAGCGAAGACCTGTATTTCCTGCATCAAAGGGCTGGCAAAGATCGCTGTTGTATCTAGCGCTCACGCTGCGTTCGAGCGGACGCTGCTTGACGCTTGGCGCAATTAGTGGCCGTCGCACCTGACCCCATCTCGACCTCACCAGATCGAGACCGCTCCGGTCTTCACCTCCAAGTCCTATGTGCCCGCCTGGCATGACAGAATTCGCCATCCCGGAACTCGACGACGCTGAAGGGCCTCGATAGAGCGGCTGAGTGCTCCTGCAGTATCATCTCATCCTTGCATGGCTCTCCGCACTCTTTATTGATCGATCCCCTATTTCCATCCCCTAGTCAAGCCCACCCGCCCAACGAGCATAGTCCTCAAGCCTCCCTTCTCCTTTTCCGAGCCTGTCGTCGATCTATGCGTGGTATTGTTGCCAGAAGGAGTTGCGCGAGCCGGTCCATTAATTCCTTCTGAAACCTTGAAAGATATTTTACCTATGGCTATGCGGTGCACGCCGCCGCGCTCCATGGGCGAGCGGCGAGCCTCTTTGATAGATACAGCAGCCAGTGAGACGAGTCCACGCAGTATACCTGAGCCCCTCTCCACTGTCCCATCTCGAGCATCTAGAGGCAGGAATATGGTCCCCAACCTCTCGAACTCGCACCCGAAGCCTTTGCCAACGCCCAACAAGCCTATCACACCTGTTCCTCCGAACCTGCTCCCCTCAGCACCTGCGTCACCTCCAACACCTGCCCCGAGTCCGACCCCTCATCAGAGACCTGCGAGTTGGCAATCTGCAGACGAGGAGGAAGATTCGTTTCTCCTAAATGCGAGGATACATTTTAGCTCCTTGGGGAGTGCACAGAAACAGAAGTTCCTGGAAAGCATACTCAACCTTTGCGATAACCAACAGCTGAGCTTCGTCTCCAGCTTTGTGAGCCCACGCCTGAGGAAGGACCCGTTCCAGGCTTTTCCGAACGAATTATGCTTGAGGGTAATGCGGCACTTCTATACAAATCGACATTGACCGGACATGTGCTGATTACCAATGATTTCGATTAGGTACTTTCGTTCATAGACGATCCGAAGACACTTGCAAGAGCCTCGCAGGTGTCAAGGCGATGGCACGAACTCCTGAACGATGACATGACCTGGAAGAATCTATGCGATAAACATGCATATGTGTACAGAAGAATGTCGGATGACGACCGCGATTTCGTCGATCCTTTCCACACGCAACCGTCATCAGCGGTATCCTCTCAGCACTCGGGTAAAGGAAAGTCGAATGGCGGTGCAGTGCGTTCTGCGGACAGTGTCTCAGAGTTCACCTCGTCGGAATCATACACACCGTCCCGGAAGCGGCGAGTCAAACCCTCGTCATACAGATCCCATTTCAAGCAAAAGTATATGGTCGAATCGGCATGGAACAAAGGTGGACGCTGCACACAAAGGCATATCACTCCAGATCAGGGCGTTGTTACGAGCTTGCATTTGACACCGAAGTATATCGTCGTTGCGTTAGATAATGCGAAGATCCATGTCTATGACACGAACGGAGACAACCAGAGGACGCTGCAAGGACATGTGATGGGTGTGTGGGCCATGGTTCCGTGGGATGATATTCTTGTTAGCGGTGGCTGTGATCGGGAGGTCCGAGTTTGGAACATGGCCACTGGGTGAGTTGTTTGGGAGCTTATGGCCTCATATTTCAGTCCAAGACTAACTTTTGAACAGAGCCGGAATTCATCTACTGCGAGGCCACACATCCACCGTGCGTTGCTTGAAAATGTCTGATAAGAATACTGCAATCTCTGGTTCGCGAGATACGACATTGCGGATTTGGGATCTCGCGACTGGCGTGTGTAAGAACGTCCTGGTTGGTCACCAGGCAAGCGTAAGATGCCTGGGAATTCATGGGGATCTTGTTGTTTCTGGAAGCTATGACACAACAGCACGCATATGGAGCATCTCCGAAGGCCGCTGTCTGCGGACCCTTTCCGGCCATTTCAGCCAGATTTATGCGATTGCCTTTGACGGCAAGAGAATTGCGACTGGCAGTCTTGACACGAGTGTCCGAATATGGGACCCTCATACTGGCCAGTGCCATGCCATTCTGCAGGGCCATACGTCCCTCGTTGGTCAATTGCAGATGCGAGGCGATACGCTCGTGACCGGAGGCTCTGATGGTTCAGTTCGCGTCTGGTCTTTGACAAGAATGGCCCCAATCCATCGCCTGGCTGCCCATGATAATAGCGTGACAAGCCTGCAGTTTGACAGTACACGCATCGTGAGTGGTGGTAGCGATGGTCGCGTCAAGGTCTGGAGTCTGCAGACCGGCCAGCTATTACGGGAGCTGTCGACCCCTGCGGAAGCTGTCTGGAGGGTTGCGTTCGAAGAAGAGAAGGCCGTCATTATGGCGAGCCGCTCTGGTCGTACGGTGATGGAGGTGAGTTTTTTATTTCTGGATTCTTATATGTCCATGTTTTCATTTGACTAATGATCGACTTCTTCCAGGTCTGGTCCTTCTCGCCGCCACCGGAGGAAATCTCTGACGATCCCGTAGTCCTCGACAGCTCAAGCAATCCGGGATTGCAGCGGACAAAGAACGGTGGTGGCAGCTCTAGTAGGCAGAAAGCTGCTCCACCAACTATATCACTTGCCAGTGATGGCGACCAACCGATGCCAGACGCTCCTCTTTAGGGCTCTTAATGCATAATTTAAAAGGATACCGGCCTGCTTGCCATTGTTCTTTTTTTTTTGCTTGCGCGGTCTGGAATATTATGAATTTTGACCAGAGGTCTTGAACATGGAGTTATCATGGCATTTGGAGAACACGTCGATCTCGACAATCCGGGAACATTCGCCTTGCATACTGGCCTTATATCCTTGCTTATTCCTTTCTCATATACCTTCTAGGGGCTCATGGAGTTGCCTTGTGGATGTGCCTATTACTAGTCATTCATTTGTCTCCTCGAGTCCCTCCCGAAGCGGCTGCATTTTGGAAGGTTGGATGATACCCACCTTGGAGAAAATGAACGCATTGATTGAATTTCCAACAGGCGAACAGCGGAGAAGTTATATATTAGTGTCTATTATTGCATAGCGTTAGCGCATGATTGCAATTTCTGTCTGCATCTATCTACTCACAAACCGAGATATCATCATCTGGATACAGCAGCAATCTACGAGATTATTGTTGGAGACATGTACTTGTTCAAGGTCAATATTGTCTGTGTTTCTGACTCCAAGTTCTAGATTACTTTTAATCTAAACTTTTACCCACTGAAGAAAACTTCGCGTTTATATCCCTTGTCTATGTAGAGAAGGATAGGGTCCCAGGCTGGCCTTTCGCCTCTTAAGCATACTGTGCATTGAAGTGGCTTAACGGTGCTCCCCTAGTTCAGTAATATCAGGCCCCATTTGTTGGTACATAATGTTCTTATGCTTGCATTACATATTCAGCACTGTAATCTGGCTTCAACGGGAAATGAATTCATATCTGATCAGCTCATGCTCAGCAATGTCCGTCAATCGTGTGCAGATCTATTCAAGACCCTGGGGACAACCTTGCGGATGCTGGGTCTGGCCAGGTCAGAGTTCACTGCGTGGTGCAGTATCATATCGTGCACCACGTTGAGTATGCCAGAGCTCGCTGTGAGCGCTGCCATCGGACGTGTTGCAATAGATCAATGGACAGGGGTCATGCTTCTAATGTCGATGTTTCATGGTGTTCGGCAAGAGCCCTTCAGTCACCTGAGCAGCTCTGGAAAGAGAACCCCTTCATTATTGCAATGCAAATTTTGCATTTCGAAACATTAGTAGGGTCGTGGAGAGAGAGAATAAGGATGAGCTGAAGACGTAGAAACTTCCCCGTATGAATGCCCTATCCCATATCTACCCGAGGAAGGCGAAGCAAGTCCAAATTTCCAACACGGGACTGACTCAAGGACCACTCCTCACGAATACGACGGTCCAATAAGTGGATATTGTTGAGAGAACAAGCCATAAGCTGATGAAAGCTTAACATGCAAACGGACCGGGGTTGGCGGTAGATAACGTCACTGCGGTCGAGAACGGAAACCCCCGGCAGGGGACCTCTACCTAGTTCAATATCAACAAGCTGCATCCACAATGTCACTACTGCTACTGTACGCCGCTACGATCCGGGTCCTCCCCTCCTCTCTCTCATCCAGTTCCACCATCTTTTAAACTCTGTCTTTTCTTAGTCACAAGCATGCGGAAAGCTTAGAGGTTCCTCGAGCCGTATCTCCCGCGCTTGAGGAACGCTCGGGAAGTTACCGTGCCATGGATAAGCCGTACAGCTTTCAAGGGATCAAGTTCGCTTACTATACTTGCATACCTAACCTAACCTGGTCCAGTGGTGTGTAAAGATTCAGTGCGCCACTCGATGGCGCATGATACTGTGCTATTATTGCAGGATGCTCTCTCTTACTGACTTACCCGGGAAACTCACGCGGCCAGTCCAGGGCCCTCTGACGTACTACGTACAGTACCTGCGGCCCTCTCCCATTCCGGCTTGCCGTCGTATAATAGGACTTAACTCCCGCCGTAATCTGGTTCTCCCGTTGCTTGCTTTTGCCTTGGGGTTCTTTCTCTTGCGATAGATTTGTGGTTTTCCTAAGGATCCTCCGTCCTGTTAGCGTCGGAGTGCGACTTTTGCTGAGATACTTCGTTATCAACTGCGCTCACTTATTGATCTCTAATTGAGCGTATTAGATTTGCGTTCCACGGACAGCTAACGGATCTTTTGATGATTCTGTCCATGGACTAAGACGAATTGGAGTTCATTACATCTTTCACTGCATAGAAAGTGCTGGTTGCTTTGAGACATTGCGGCTTCAGTGCGTGACAGTCTAATTCAGCGTATCGAGCTGTTGACGAGGGGAAGTGCGCACCATGCCAGCGGTGCAGGAGAAGAAGCTTCCTTTTGGGAAGATCGAGCCTCATTCTGCAAAGTATTTCTGGAGCTGCGCTATGGGTGGGATTGTTGGTATGTGCGATCACAGATGAAGTTGCACCTGAGATTATAGGAAACACGGATATGAAAAGGCTAACACTACATGGTGTCATTTATGATTAACAGCTTGTGGTGAGTATAGCATTCTATGCCTTTGGCTGCTTGTATGAGCTCATGCTGAAGGCTCACTGTAGGGCCAACTCATACCGCAATTACCCCCCTTGACCTCGTCAAGACCCGCCGTCAAGTCGACCCCAAAATCTACACCTCGAACATCTCTGCATGGCGCTCGATATTTGCTAAAGAAGGCATTCCCGGAGTCTTCTTCGGATGGTCCCCGACTTTCGTGGGCTACTCGTTCCAGGGAGCCGGTAAATACGGCTTCTACGAGCTCTTCAAGTACTGGTACGGCGACAAGCTGTTCCCCAACATGAACCGCACGGTGGTGTACCTGGGCGCGAGCGCCTCGGCCGAGTTCCTGGCGGACCTGGCGCTGTGTCCGCTGGAGGCGATCAAGGTCCGCATGCAGACAACCCTCCCACCGTATGCGCGCAACTTGCGTGAGGGATGGAGCAGGATCGTAGCCAAGGAGGGCATCGGTGGTCTGTATAAGGGTCTGTACCCCCTTTGGGGACGGCAGATCCCATACACGATGGCCAAGTTCGCCAGCTTTGAGGAGACCGTCCGGTTGATCTATAAGACGCTCGGGAAGCCGAAGGAGAGCTACAGCGGGCTTCAGCAGACTGGGGTTAGCTTCCTGGGTGGTTATATCGCGGGTATCGGATGTGCGATTGTCAGCCATCCGGCGGATGTCATGGTTAGCAAGCTGAATGCGGACAGACAGGGTAAGTTTCTCTCAACTCTAAAGACTTCATCAAAGTATATTGGAAGAGGACAGTTGCTGAGAGATACCATTCAGCGGGCGAATCTGCAGCCTCAGCCGTCTCGAGGATCTACAGCAACATCGGATTCAAGGGCCTGTGGAATGGCCTGCCCGTCCGGATTATCATGCTGGGAACGTTGACCGGTTTCCAGTGGTTGATGTAAGCGTAAACTCCGTAGAACTCAGCCCCCTGATCGTAACCACTGACTTTTTGCAGCTACGATTCTTTCAAGGTGTTCCTCGGTCTCCCAACCACCGGAGGTCACTAGAGGTCTATAGAGGGTCTGGACTGTCACCAAGCATGCGGAGCGAATAGAGAATTTGATTCATGTGTTCATTTCTTTTCTTGATGGGTGGATACGTATATTGGCAGCCGGTTTTTGAACCTGAGTGTGTACCTACTATTTGTAGGATGAGATTTGGACAGACAGGTTGTGAATAGAATAATAGACGGTAGAAATAGAAAAATTGTAGTAAACTGGCCGGCGTCCTGCTCACCGCCTTGGACGCAGCGCAACCACCCGGCAGAACGGACGGAACGCGGCGACCGCATCTCGAGGGCATCAGCCTTCGGACGACTACAGAAGCTGGTGGACGGGCAGCAAACAACTTGATTAATCGGGGTATGCCATCTCTCTTCTGACCCGTCTCTTGCGAACTTCCCCGTCTAACAACATCTCGCTTTCACCTCATGCAAGAGGGACAGAGGACGGAGGGAACGTCAGTGATCGCAGGTCATTCCTGAAGACAGCCCTTTGTTGGACGAGAGATTCTACCTGTCTATCCTCTGTCGCGCATCTCGTCGGCTTTTAACCTCCAATCCAGAACAAAGATAGCTACAATCGATTCCAGCCACGTCTATTTATCCCTCTTGCAACCTCCAACACTTCGACCGTCACCGTCACTACTATCGCATACCTAACCCGTCCACGCCATGGACCCCAACACAGCCGCGCAACCTCCTCCCAACCCGCCCAGCGTCGAGGCCGCGTACAAGCGCAAGTGCATCCAGCTCAAGAAGCGTCTGAATGAAATCGAGGCAGAGAACGACCTGATGCGCGCCCGCAACAAGCGCGGGCTGCAGTATGTCCAGAAGATGCGGCTCGAGTCCTGCATCCTGCTCGAGCGCCTCGCCAAGGTCACGGGCATGGCCGAGGAGGCGCAAGCGGGTGTGAATCCAGAGCTTCGCGCGCGGGCAGCAGCTATGATGTCGAATGCTGCGGCCATGAATAACATGGCGGCTGGTATCGGAGGAGTCCCGCCGCCTGGTACCGCTCCTGCGCCTGGTGCTGGTGGGAATGGGACCTCGTATCTGGATGATGAGACTGAGGGAAGTTCTGAGGATCAGCCTCCTACTGTAAGTTATGCCTTTACGTTTTACCATCACATGCTCTGACTGACCACCCCGAAACCAAACAGCCTCAAGAACGTCCCCTTCGCGTAAAACGCTCCAGGAAATCAAACATCAACAACCTTGACCTTGAACTCGGCGAAGAAAATGCCAACAATACCGATTCCCCATCCGCTACTGGTGGTGGCGCTGCTGCCGGCGCTGGCGGGGCGTCATCCTCCCTTCCACCTCTCGCTCCAGCTCCCTCTCAAGAGGAGCTGACGTCCTCTTTCCGAGTTCGCACCGGAAGTAACGGTTCTGCTGCTCCTGCTGCCGCAAATAACAACAATAATGCTGCTAACGTTGTTCCCACGGACACATCCCCGACTGCTCCCCCTACCACCGCCATGGACGTGGATACCAAGGAACCCAAGGAGGAGAGTCGGGGATAGATAGGCGGGTAGGCCTCCTCAGCCGCCTTACCGGATAGTTTTCCTTTGATTCCTGAAAACAAACGGAAAATATGAATTTTATTTCGTCCCTTTCTACTTCCCTATTTCCATGTAGGGGAGAGAAGGGGGCGAGAGAGTCGGAGCCTACAGGCTCATGCATGTACTATACCTCTACGTCGAACCTTAAAGCGAGACGGTTGGACCAGAACAGGAGGGTGGGAGGGAAAGGAGAAAGTGATAGATGGATACCACCTATTCCGCGGGTTGTTCTCTAACTAGCCTACCTACCTTCCTGATGGAGCCCGTCGCAACACACTCCCTCGAATCTTTGGAGAGGAAGATACCAGCTATCTATCTCTCAAGAAAGGCACTTCTGAATTGAATGTCAACAAGATCAATCGAGCCGTCGCTCTCTGGGATAAGGATTAAAAAGAACTAGAAAACTGTGACTTGTCGGGATGGCGTGGGATGATAGATTTTGTTTTATTTTCGTTTGATTGATTGATTTGATGGATGCGTCAAGAGCTCGAGGAGAACAGGTTATTTGTCTCAAATTCTCAATACGTATTGTATTTTATTTTTCGTGGTCTTAGATGGAGAGAGAATTGAAAACTGGTGCTATTCTTGTCTATATTACATTGAAATTAGGTTGCAACTTCATTGCAACTTCGAATGTATTGCTCATGGTGGCTGTAATCATAGGACTATAGCATATTACAGATTATCCCTAATCTCAATAACTCCCTAACGGATATCAACCTGAATTACTCAGATTAAGATAGAACGATTAAAAAAAGATTAAAAAAAGACTAAAGATACTTGTCTCTATCTGGCTTCGCAAGCTCTGCAAGCAGTACTGTTCACACGGAATCATGGGTGATGGGTAGGTAGTTTCTTTATCTATCCAGTCCCGCCTGGCCGGTATGGTCCTTTCCCTGAGTAGCTTTATGGTTCTGCCATCTCTATTTAACCTTTCTGCCCCCCTCCATCGCCTTTTCCCTTCGTCTACTTAGTATCCTAATCATCACGGATATCATCAATGAATCGATAATCTTGACAGTTGCTATCGAGTCTATACCCTCGACGATGCTACCCGGACTGAAATCGGCCTGTGAATATATAGGAGACAGCACTATTGGTAATTGGGAGGTAAATCTGCTCCAGACTTGTCGTTTATACGCTTCTACATCTTTTTGTGTTAGCTAAACATCATTTTGGAATCTCGTCCAGTATCGCCTCAAGGAATGGGCCCTACTGATCGGAAAGGAATTATCAGTTTCAACTTTATCTCTTCAAGAGATCAGCCTGCCTATCTACCCATCTACCGTGGATGCTCAGGGGGTACTGCCGGAAACATTATTCGAGGCATTTGTATTCCTATTCTGTGTTGCCACCGCAGCCATGCGAGCGTTGTGTTCCCGCAAGCGTCTCGCACGATCTCGATCATGTGTCTGGCGCCGGCTGTCTTCTGCAGCTTTTCTTCTTGATTTTTCCGGCTCAGGGAGACGGGCGATTTCCCGATTTGCGATCTGGCGACGGCGTTGTTCACGGGCGCCATCTTCATCAAGTTCCAGTTGGAAAGCAACTTCGAGAGCTGCTGAAGGATCTCTGGATACCAGACTGGTCGCGACACCTGCTGACGCCGTGCCGGCTGAAGAAGGATGACTACTGCTACTGGCAGCAGTAGTATCACTCAGAAGGCGCAGCAAACGCTTCTCATTTCTTGAAAGCCAGGTAACGAGATTCAGATTTTTGAAGATATTCCGAGGCGATGAAGATCCACAAAGTAGTTTTGCTGGTCTGAGAATGCAAATATCTCAAATAGAAGATCCTTGGAGAGAAGTACATCCGTTGTTAGGCCATCGAGAACATAGAAGTATTTCTCGTGTGCCTGTGGTCGGAGCATACCTTTCGAGGTTCGGTCGAACGTGTCGAAGCGTGCGCGGAAGTGCCCAGATATGGCAGCGCGGCTGCCATCTGCAAGTATAACTTCCCGATGCTGCGCATCCGGCTTTTCGATCTGAAACCCGCACTGCGCAGCGAACTCTGGTGAAACCTAGTTCATTTCAGCTCCCGTGTCGGCATTGGCATACACGAGGTTGACGTTCAGGTAACAACGACGACGCTGCACGGGATTCGTGGCGGAACTGATGGTGGGCGTTGATGTATTGATATGTCCAGCCGGTCAATATGTCTCGTCAATGTCTTTGTGGCTTGGAGAAATGCTCTTCCGATGATGACAGGAACGGCAAGCTCTGGGAAAACATTGAAGAAAATTGCGGTTCCAGATTGCTTGTTCAGACCTCTTCTGAAGGAGCATGTTGCTGATGCAATGCCACTGCTTTGAATACCCGAAGGGATCCTTCCCGACGCTCATGGGTGACAGCAGTGACATTATGATGATCGAGACGACCTCGTCACACTGGTTTGTCCGCCAGAGGAAGATCGACTATCTGCGTTTCTGCGCAAACACTGCTCGATATTATTCCTGACTAAAAAATGGAAGAAGAATAATAATCGTCAAAGGGACTCCGTTGCATACATCTCTGCACACCGTATTGCAGTTGTAGTTGGGACGATCAGCATCATCCCGGCTGCGGCGTTTCTCTTTGGGGCTATTCTGAACCTTTACTACGTCAGCAATGAAAAGAAACGACTCGGACTCATTGTCTGTTATACGGTTGTGTTTGCACTGTGTGTAAGCCTGCTCACTAACGCCCGCCGATCCGAGGTCTTTGGCGCGTCTGCTGCATATGCTGTTGTACTCGTGGTGTTCGTCAGCGGAAACCTCAGCGGCTGATAAAGAAGAGTGCCAAGCTTGAGCGAATTATCTTTCAGTTCAGAAAACGGCTATAATTTAGATCCTGATTTGCGTTCGCCCCACTCTACCTCTGGACGGTAGTAACGACGATGGTGATGACGAAGATGACTGAGCAGTATGCATTGCGTGTATGTATTACTTATGTATGCGTGTGATGTATTCATGATGATATGACATGGACATTTCCCCCTTTTCTTTGCTTGTTCTTCTTTCCAATCCACGCCATACACTCCAAGCCATTCAGCCAACCCAACGGAAAGTATCGAGCACATTATGTATGCAAGCGAGGACAGTGGATAGCCCGGTAAGCAATGTTGACAAGATAAGACAGATCGAGTATGCATGTATGTGTGAGTGGATGAATTTCAATGACGATGGACGATAACAAACTGGATCCTGCCTGCCTGTGGTAGCGGTAGTCGTATACAACAAACAAGCCTTTATGATACACATATGCAAAAAGGGTTACAGGAGAGAAACGGGACTCAATTTTGCTGGTGATCCTGAACGCCAGAAATTCTTCAGTGCTGATTGATGCTAGTGGACGAGATGGGATTAGACGAAAAACAGGAAGGAAAAGAGGGGGGTTAAAGAGGAAGGAAGATTTGGATTGAGTGGAATCGACCGACGGGCATAGGTCATGAAATGAATAGATAGGTGCTGTATAGACGGGGGAGGGGGATATGGACCGTTGTAGTTAGTCCACTCCGGCAAATAGATCGACGATGATGTTGATGGCTGCGATGACGATCTCCGCGCCAATCAGGATGATGACTATATTTTGAAATGAAGTGTTAGCTCAAACATTGAGAGATAAAGATGGTTAAGATAAAATAATAACAAAAAAACTTACCTATCCACTCCAGATACTCTCCATGGCGGTGACTCAGCTGGTCTTTCAGCACCGCGAGAAGATCCGCGATGACATCCAGCCGCTCCGTCAGCAGTCCCACGCGTTGGTCCATCTCGAGGTAACTCCGCACAGCCTGGTACACCGGCTCTAACTGCGGCTCCGCCCACATCAGTTCCGGACTGTCGAGCACGGAGCCCTGCAGGTGGATATTGATGCGCAAGATGAACAGCTCCCCGATCTGCATATTGATCTGCCGCCGCGTCAGGTTGACGCTGCCTGTCTGAGCGATCTGAGCGGGTAGAGGTGCGGTCATCGAGATGGTTTCGGACACGAGATCCTCGAACAGTGACGTCTTGACCGACTGGGAGAGCGCGTGCGAGATGGCGAGCTTGATCATGTGGTTTCGAGGTTCCCGGAGCGAGATGAAGTCGTTATATATCCGTGCCTGGTAGTCTCGCGCGTAGTAGAAGTTGAAATTCTCCACCTGGGTGTCCTCGGGGCTCAAGATCGACGTTGCAAACTTGGAGACGTCGGTTAGGAAGCGGGATTCCTGCGCAGGAGTCATACCCCAGATGACGACCGTGCCATAGTCGAATAGGAAGATCTCTGGCGTATGGATCGTGGTGTCGAGATCTGGCGTTTGGTCCGACCTTGACGTTGATCCCACCTCTTCGGAGCCAGTAGTGTGGGCTGCAGGTGAGGATGTTTCATCGCGGAGGTCAATCAGGTCTTCTCGTCTGTTCTTCGTGTTGTCTTCAACCTCAACCGCACTGTCGGAGTATCGCCGCTCTTTCTGCCGGGGTTTGTGCTGGTCTCCCTCTGCACCATTGCTCTCCTGTATTCGAGCTTCGTTCTGCTTATCTTCATACTCATAGTTGTACGGCGAATAGACACATTCGTCAAAGAGTTTCGGGTTCGCTCCGCGAGTTTTTGCCCTTGACTTCAGGAATTTGATCACGCCCTCCAGTCTGTATGAATTCGCAGTGCAGTAAGCAGTTACCCGCGGGAGACGTTCCCTGTCCGCCTTGCCCAGTCTTGCGGCATGACTTCTCGCGGTTGGTTCCTTTATCCGGGTGATCTGGCTGTAGACGTCCCGCGGGATCCCTTCTTCGACAAATTCCTCTGTGTCTCCGGTGACAGGATCAGGGAGAAGCTTCAGTTTCTGCGCATTCTTCGTTGTTCTCTGGGGTCCGATCTTGGGGGCCGCCGTCACCGTTGTCTGGGGGTTGTACGGGGCACCGTAGCTGTTCCGGCGTCGGAGCTTGCTGTTCAGTGCGGACAGCATGGGCTGTCCGCTCGGGATATTGACATTCACGGGAGGAGAGCCCTGGAGCGGTCTGTAGCTGGGATCTGCAGAGGCCGCTCCGCCATACGTGCTGATGGTGGTCAGCGGGTTGAAAGTTACCGTTCGGGGCGGGCGGTCTGGTCGCAGTGACGTCGTATTCGAGGTCGATCGTTGATACTGGGGGAGGAGCGGAGAGGACTCTGTCGCTGTTGGGGGCGCCATGATAGGTGCGGCATTGGAGAGTCCTGTCCAGAGGCCGTGGACAATTGGCAGGCAAATCAATCAATTGAGCGTTAGGGAGAACAGATATATGGCGAGGAAGCGTTGGCCCAGATCGAGCTCTGGGTCCGCAGATCTCAGAGCTCCGCACGTGCGCGCGTCCCGCCCACTCCGTCGCCTGCCCGTTCCGGCCGCTGAAACTATGCTCTACTCTTGTCTGATGTAAAATGCTGCATCTTGTGTTTCGTTTCAACTATCCTCAGCAGATTCACACTGCTGGAGAATAGCTGATCTTCGGGTCAACAGTGTTACTCTAATGACTACACCGCCCTCCTGAGACAGTGATCTGTCAATTGTGGAGCTACCTTTGAGTAACACGAACTATAGGGCTAGCTGCTTTTGTGCTCTGATCAAAACACCACTCTGAATTTGAGAACAGACTTTTTTTGTTTTCATCATAGGTGCAATATACAGAATATGTGGTATCACCGCAAAAGCATCACTAGCCACAGAACTCAATGAAAGAACATTACAAGCAGTATCCAGCATGAAATCAACTCTGCTAAAAGACCATATTTTTTTTAGCCTGTAATCCCCTGGCATTACTCCATAAACCAACAAAAATTAAACCATGTTCGAAAAAAAGCATCGTAGCGGTAAATGTCAATCACTCGCCCAGTGCAGAAGATTTGCTCCACTCAATTCATATGATCACTTAACCTTGACAGTTGAAAAAGACCGCTGGGGTCACAGATCGAAAATAGAGAGTGGGGGTATCGATTACTCCCTTGAAAGCCAGCTGATCAGCTGCGCACGAAGCCCGATGGACCACCTGTCGTCCGCCTCAGACCGTTGACATTGTTTCTGCCACGCTGTCCAGCGATCCAACTCTCCCTGACGTTCCGTCCAGTCTTGGACACCTTTGGAGCCAGAGCACTCCCACCTTTCTTCCCGGACGAGTCTCCTTCCAGCACCCGAATAGTTGTACTGCCATGCTTAATGTCCTTTGGAGGCTTCTCCACTTTGTCAAGGAACCTTAGCTTGTTTGACTTCTTCTGCACTAGACCGTCGGTCTCCGGAGGAGGCGTTGGTGGCCTGGTAACAGGCACCGCGTTCAGGATTTCATCGGGGAGAAGAGCTGGGAGAGCTGGTCGCCGTGTATCTTGGATGGTCGATCCCTGCAGGGTTGCGGAGCTCTCAGATAAGATATCCTCCGGAATTCCAGTATTTGCTGACTTCTTAAGACTGCTAACGGGCTCCTTTTTCTTGCCGGCCGCTTTCGCCTGTTGCTTGCGGCGCTCATCCAGTTGTCTCCTCTTCTCTTTCTGTAATTGCTCGACCCTAGATGCGTAGTTAGAATTAAGCTCAGGTTATCAAGCGACTCGTACGAGTCCGGATCCCTTACTCTTGTTTCGCCTGCTCCTGTTTCCGTGCCTCCTCTTTCATTTTCAGCAGTTGTGCAGAATTATCGAAAGCCTCTGGTGCCTCGTCATCATCACTGTCTTCATCATCCTTGGGATTCTCCTGCTGTGTCTCCGGTATTTCCTCCACTTCGTCCACCGGTGCATCAGGCTCCTCGCTTCCAAATCGGAAATGCTTAGCCCTCGTCGCTGGTGCGGCGTCCTTTTTCTCAGAATCCGGCGCCGTCTGCTTCTTCTGTCGTTTGGATCTCGATCCCTCGTCATTCTCAGCGGAGACTGCTTCCTCCACTTGTTCATCATCCGGGGTTCCATTCTCAGGCGTCCCGGCTGCCTGCTCTTCCGATTCCTCAGGCAGGCTTCTCTTGCGTCGTTTGCTAGACTGACCATCCGCGGCAGGCCGTGACTTTCGCTTGCCATTCACCTCTGCGGAGCCATTGAGCCGAGGAGAAGCTTCCGACCCCGAAGGGGAATACTGTGACCGTCTAGTAGTGACCATGTTGGGTGCCTTGGGCGTTGTTGTGCTCTTCGAACGGTGTGTTGTAGCACCAGCGGGGCTGGCTGCGTCCGGAGGGTCGTCTTCTGTGGAGCCCTGTCGCGCGAATAGACCCTTTGCAGCCGTGACAAACTGCGACAACATAAGGGGAAAACGAGAAAGATTTCCCGTCACAAGGTCTCTTAGCCAAGCAACGTGAATGGAGAAATGTTGTTGCGCTTTTCGAGATTTTGCGGAGCGGAGGTGGTCCTGCAGAATTTCCGCAGTTACTATCACCCCGGGTTTATTTTTCGCCGAGGGAGAACCCTAATCGGTATCAGAAAGCATACGGATCTTAGAATTCACCCAGTCGAACAGTACAGCAAGGAGATTAATACATTTATCTATTTTAGAAGTCTGGTATTTACTTTCCTTGAAAAATTTTTGGGAATTTAACAATGAAGGTGGCGATCGCAGTACCTAGACTACTCAGGCATCCGATCCGAAAGTTTTTATTTTAGCACTATCTAGCTGTTGATAAGGAACAATTATGGAACAAGAGGTAAAATTTTTATAACATTTTTGTGTCTCTGCAACACTTGGATTCGGTGACCAGAGCTTCCAAGGCTGTTGTTAATGTGCATCAGGATGGAAATTTCGGATGCAATTCAATAGCATAGAATGCTGCTAGCAGTTCGAAAATTATTGATGAATACACTAAATGGTATCTAACAACAAACCCGAGTCATATATACACGCCAAGAGAAAACAAACCAGACCCGACCCAGCTTTTGCCATGACCACAAACTCCTTGATATCCATTCCTGTCGACTCGTGCAAGACGAGAAGAAAGATAAAGGGCCAGAAGAAGATAGCGTATGGGCAGAGGCAGAACCGCAAGAGGTGATATCGGAGATTTCAGGCTCCAGCCGCCATTTGGTTCCGGCCCATGAGTTCCTCTTCGGCACCCAGGTAATCATCCTCACCCGTATCGCTACCCTCGTCCCAAAATCTTCCGAACTCATCCGCATCGTTTCCAGACACGGCCCACATGCTTTCCCTGAGACGTTTATTCCGCTCCCGGTCCTCCTCGATCCGCTGCTCGATCTGCCTCTTGTCGACACGCATAGCCCCGTTCGCTTTAGAGCCACGCGATGTACCTCCCCGTGATTTCGCACTCGGGTCGTGTCCCTCGACAGGGTCGTCCAGCAGGTGTGCGGGGTGGGTTTCGCGCTCCTTCAGACATGCGTCGATCTCTGCTACTGTCTCTGCGGAGAGGACGGATTTGCTTTGTAGGCCGTTGAGGACTCGACGGACGTGCTTGACATTCGCCGCTCCCGAACCGTCAGCAGGTGCGACGGCATCGACGACGCGCAGTATATCTCTCTGGATCATCCGGACGTAGGCGAGGTGGTTCTCTTTGGTGGCCATGTCGCAGAAGTGCTCGATGAAGTACATGATGTTGGCTCGGTTGTTCATATTATTCTGCGAGAGATTCAGAGGTTAGTTGCAGCGAATATGGCTAAGATGCAATTCTCACTCACCCTCTCGAGTTGCTCCAATATACACGAGTGGAGATCCTCGTCCATGTCACGGTATTTGAGGGCATAATGGGCAGCTTTTTGTGACGAGGTCACGGACGCACTCAGATGTTGGAGCTGCGTCGTAAAGCGCATACGGACCTCGAATGGGTCCGCCATGATTGAAATGTATCGAGACACGATGGGGTGATATGAGAAGGGAGCGTCACCTCCAGCTTGATCGTTGAAATCGTCCTGATGCGGCGAGTGGCCGACTCTGGATTGGCTTCCTCAAAAGGCGGTGAGGGGCATAGGATGGCAGAAAATGTGGGATTCGGAGATACCGCCGTCGCAGCGCCACTTACCGTTGCTTGTATACCTTCCGTTTCGGTCCTCACACACACAGCAGCACCTCCGAAGCAATGTCTGCCCCCGCCTCTGCCAATGGCTCCGGAAAGCCGGAGATGACCCTTACGGTCCTAGGATGCGGTAGGAGCGTTGAGAGTTTGAATGCCACAGGGAGGTGTTGACGCTCTTATCTAGGTACCCTGGGTATCGCAATCCTCTCCGGTATCCTCGCCTCCATCTCCGAGCCCGCAACAGCTTCCAAAGCTGAGGAGACACCTGCTCAGACTCCCACCAAGTTTGTTGCATGCGTGCGCCAACCACAGTCCGCCAAGCGCATCCAGGACGCTGTCAGCGCTTATCCTCAGTTTCCCGTTAAGATCCTTCAGAATGACAACGTCAAGGGCGTCCAGCACGCGGATGTTGTTATTCTGGGCTGCAAGCCATACATGGTTAAGGACATCCTGGAAGCCCCCGGTATGCGCGAGGCTCTCAATGGCAAGCTCCTGATCAGTATCTTGGCTGGTGTGCCCGCGAAGCAAATCGAGGATATTCTTTACCCGGATGACTCAATTCCACCTCAGGCTAGGTGCAGGGTCGTCCGTGCCATGCCCAACACGGCTGCTATCCTCAGAGAGTCGATGACCGTCGTTGGAACGACTGAGCCTCCTCTCCCTGAGGAATCGCTCAAGCTGGTTACTTGGATCTTCGAGCGCATTGGCCGAGTTGTCCATCTCCCTCCTTCGGCCATGGACGTCAGCACTGCGTTGGCGGGCTCCGGTCCAGCGTTCATGGCACTGGCCCTCGAAGGTATCGCAGATGGTGCTGTTGCGATGGGAATGCCGCGAGCTGAGGCGCAGACCATGGCTGCCCAGGTCATGCGGGGAACGGCTGCGATGGTCCTGAACGGAGAACACCCTGCCATCCTCAAGGAGAAGGTCTCGACGCCAGGTGGTTGCACCATCGGTGGACTGCTCGTGCTCGAAGAGCAGGGCGTAAGGGGCAGCCTTGCTCGTTCGATCAGAGAGGCAACCGTTGTTGCTAGTCAGCTCGGTCAGGGAGCAAAGAACGTCAACGGCACTCGGCACTAGATTCTGATGAAGGATATCTTTATATATTATGACGTTCACCAAATAAACGAAACAAGTGCAACGCAATGCCGTGAAAAAAAAAATCTTTTAGACTGTTCTTTAAATGACTAGAATGTTGGTCACTGCCTGGGGAAAGTCTATTCAAAGAGAAAGCGAATAGCCCAGTGATGCTGTTATAATGGGTTCATTGATTTCCTTCTCTAGCTCTAGTAGGATTTTGCATCTCTCCTAGACCGAGAGGCTATATACCAAAGTACCTCCACATGTAACCTCGATGGACATGCCAAAAGATGGCCACATTATTTCTTGACGATAAGGGTCCATAAGTTAGGTTGCGAGAGCCAATTTGGTGTGAAAGCTCCAAGGGAGAGCAAGTCTCCGTAAAATACATTTCTATATCAACATCGAAAGAAATCAATACGCCAGTAAACTCCATATGTCATATCAAAACGACTGGTGCCTTGCCAGAGAGCTGACCGCGCTGCTTCCGTCATCACTACCCAGCAAACCCGCCTCTTCCTCAGCATTGATTTCCCTCAAATCTTCATTTCCAAAGCCTTTCTCTCTTTGAGTCTCCGCACCGTTGAGAATCAGCCACACGTCCTTCTTGGTAAGCAGCCCTTGGAGAATTCCCTTGTTGACAAAGAGGACGTAGCGCAGGCCTAGTCTCTGGAACATATTCAGTACGACCTGGAAACTGATACGGCTGTTGAGCGTAATAGGGGTCTGGTCCATCCATGGCCGAAGATCCAGAGTCTCCAACGGATCCGCGAATGGTTGATGGACAAAAAAGGTTTGGGTCTCCGGAGGCAGGTTACGACCTGTCGGAGATGCGGAGGATTTCAGAGCAAAAGAGAGTTCGGTCCGTGAAATGTACCCAAGTAGAATTGGGTTCGCTGTATCGGAGACGACAGGAAATCCGCGATAAGGCGTTGTCGCAAGGAGATTGCTTAGGGATTCGATAGTATGGCCAACAGCGGATATGACTGTAAGATCATCGACACTCGTCATAACCTTGTGAATAGGCACGTCCGGTGGAGGTATATCGTCTCTATGATCGAGGAAAGGATATTCGTTTAGATGAATCCACGATTCGTATATGCCGCGTTTGCCGAACGTGTCCCCGCACCACTTTGCCAACATGACGGCGATCATAATGGGGATCACATATGTCAAGGCACCTGTCAGTTCGAACATAATCACAACTATCGAGACTGTCATTCGAGTCGCACCTCCTAGGGCTGACGCGGCTCCAATGATTGCATACGTCCCTGGGGTGACACACGGGACATCGGGCTCGCAACTGCGGAATAAAAAGAAATTAGGATTGGCGGATTGCCACATCTCAAATGCTATCCCTAGAGCCCGACCGTAAAGAGCGCCTATAGCAAGGGAGGGGAGAATAATACCAGCTGGGATCTCCAGGCCGAAGGTCATGGACGCAAGAAAGAAACCAAGGAGTGCGGCGATAAGAAGGAGGGCGATGACTCCTGCGGAGGCAGCACCTGTCTTGCAGAGACCGAATTGATCATCTGAAATACTTGAGCACTCTGCAAATAGAGAGTAAACAAGTCCAGAGGCCTGAGCTCTCATAAAAATGTTTGGAAAGTTGATAAGGGCGGTGATAAAGGCTGTAATCGCGACCTCCAGGACCGGCCAGGAGATGTTACGCGACTTTCGCCATCGAGCAATCTTCATGTTCAACTTAATAAACAGACCGCCGTAGAGACCACCGAGAATGCCAAGAAGGACGAATGGGATAATTTCGAAGCGATGCCACCCTTGAGAATAAGTGACTTGGAATAGCACGATTTTTCCCGTGCGGAAGGGGTTGACAGCCTGCAGAGTAACCGCCGCGACCATAGCACAGACAAAGCTTTGCCACATGGTCTTATCAGGGAAATAGTACGATAATTGCTTTTGAACGTTAGAACCAATCATCCTGTACGACACCTGAAGTCCATACCTCCAAACTAAAGAGCACACCTCCGATTGGAGATCCGAATGCCACCGAGATCCCCGAAGCCGCAGCTGCAGACAGCACTTCTCGTTTTCTTGCTGTGACGCGTTATTATCCAAATCTGAATTCAGACATGCTGTAAACGTACCTTCATTGCGGTTTAGGCTGTCAAACGGTTTCATTATAAGATTGGCACAGCAACAGGCGACATGTACAAGAGGACCTTCTTTCCCTAACCACAAGCCAGATGCAACCGCAAGGCACTATTTCAATGTGAGCAACATGAATGTTTCTGTAACGGCACCGCTCTTACCAGGCCCAAGGACTTTATGACAAGGGTCCAGGGTCCCATGAACTTCCGTATAACGAAGCCACCAAGGACCGTCTTTATTTCAGGAATTCCACTATGCTTTGCATAGGAAGCATAAGTCCTAACTAGAATGCTTGCGCAGGTAGCAAAAAGGACCTTTTTATTTACGTCAGCAGGCGCGAAGTCAAGGGAGGAGAGAGATCCTACAGAGTATAGGACAAAGAAGATATACTCAACGACATAACCTCCCGCCTTAGACGCGACTCCAAGGGCGTTTCTCCATGGAGTCCAATCCTGACATTCTGACAGATCTAGGAGATTGAAGATAATCAGCTTCAGCCAAGAAGAAGCGCGAAGCCGTGGCTGTTACCTTCATGACCCCAGCAGCAGAAACTTTTATTCAGGTAGAACTTCCCGCCTCCCCTGCCATTTTTGCAATAGCCAGTCTTTATATCGCCTAACCAGTTACTTGCAATGTCGATTGAAGCAGCAAGAACCCCGACGGCTATTCCTGTCGCGATCAATACGAGCCAGACATGACTGGCGTCGAGGAGTTGGCGGACATGTCCCAGAAATCCTTGCCCCGTTGAATACAAAAGTCTTTTCCTCTGGCGTTCTTTCGTATATTCGAATATCCAGTCAATGGCAGTGAGATCGTCGTAGCCCACTCTCCGTCCCGGTCCTTCCACGTACCAATCCAGCGCGGCACCATCTTTGGACCCGTCTAGGTCTCCGTTGCTGCTTCCATATGCACCCGTATAATATTGTCTTTCGCCGCGCGGTCTGTCTCCTGCGAGTTGGGAGCCAGTGCGAGAGTGCCTTGAGAAAGAGCCGGCCGTGTCCTCGGAGGAGAAGAGGTTGGAGAGGCTGAACCGAGCGGGCCGCTTCTGCTTTCGCTTGAAGGAAATACTGGTCACAACGATCAGCGATAGCCACGGCAGAGTGAACATGTGAACTCACGACTCCTCCGGTCGATCCGCCAACGGGTTATCGGCGAGAGATGTCCCCTCTCGCAGGTGCATTGCGACGGGATCCGCGTCGGAATCTTCATTTCCGTTTTGTTCATGGACGAAGGTCGACGTGGTAGCCGGCCGACCCGGGCTACCTGAGCCGGGTGCTCTCAGCGACATGGCTCGTCATAGAGATAACATCCGAACGGACATAGACAGGAACAGCATCGCCAGTTGAGAGCGGGCGCGGGCTGCTTTGGCGAACCTGCAAGTAATCATAACGGCCGCGGTGGAGATTTGTGGCGCAAGCTCTGCTGATTAGATTGCTTGGCCGGGCGGTAAGCAGCAGCGCCACATATTGCGGCAGAAAACGACCTGCCTAAAAAAAAGTTTCTACTGGACGGGGCATCTTGATCTTGTTCTTATCCGACGTTGGAGTTCCCTCTGTGGCAGGCTCAAATATGGAGGTGAAACCTGCCTATGAGGAGACTTTCTCGGAGTCGCAGATTTTTCGGCAGCTCCCGAATGAGCTCGTGGAGCTCATTCGCACTGCCCATGGCTCCCAATACCTAGACGCGCTTGCGCTTGGCGCTTTGGAGCCGAGATGTACAGAAAGTGTCTTTGCATTATACGAGCCCATTTTCGTTGATTTGGCAGCACGCTGGCTCGTTTCAGATCCGCGTATCAACCCAGTTCTAGTTCTGTCTGCATTTTCACGGATCTTGCCATTTGCGCCATATCTGCGGCCTTTGGCCAGCCAATATGCCACCGCCCGGGATGGGCCCTTGTCGGCGTTGGCTGTGTCCAGGGAACTGAGGCTTCTCCAACTGGACAATGCCACTGTCCGAACGCTGCTTCTGACGCTCTTCAGGTTATTGTCGTTTGATCTGGAGGTCTTCTCGAGGGCCATATCTCCGATTCAACTCCAGTCACTATTTCAACACCAAGATAGATGTGTGCGGTACTTGGCTGTCCGCTGTTTCTGCTTGTACATGCATGCTGCAGATGCAGCAACAGAGCAAATGGTCAGAGCTAATGCCGGAGATGAGCCCATCGAAGAAGAATGGGAAGGCGTCACGATCGAGTACCGCTTTCTCGGTCTGTGGGAAGAACGGCGATGGCAGACCCTTGAGAAGCGCCTCCGGGAGATACGGCTGAACCGATCAGATGCAGATTGCTCATCCCAAATCGATGCTCTGCGGGATTATTTTACACCTCGTACTGCCAATGTCGGTAACATCTTGGTTCCGAAACTGAGAAGCGATGTGTCTCCCGGGCAATCTTCTCTCGTGAAGACGCCTACCGCTGTGGGTAATCTTCGGAAGATTGCCAAATCACTGCTTGGATCAAAACCCCTTCTACTTATCGGCTTACCCAACTCTGGGAAGACATCCTTAGTCAACGACGTTGCTGAAACCATGGGCCAGGCGTCGTCCATGGTAACACTCCATCTGAATGAGCAGACCGATGCGAAGAGCCTTCTTGGAATGTATGCGACATCGTCCACAACTGGCTCTTTTACATGGCAGCCCGGTGTTTTGACAAAGGCTGCCCGAGAGGGGCGTTGGGTGTTGATCGAAGACCTGGACCGAGCTCCTCCCGAGGTTATTGGCCTTATGCTCCCAGTAATTGAAAAAGGGGAATTGATTATACCAAGCAGGAAAGAGCGCGTTAAGTGTGCCGATGGGTTTAAGCTCATCGCAACAATAAAGTCTTCGCTAAACCTCGCTGGCGAGGAGACTACTCCTAGCACATCCATGTTGGGGAGCAGGCTTTGGGAAAGAATACATGTGGATTCATTGGCAATGGATGAGATTCGAGACGTCATAACTCACAAGTTCCCTTTGCTCTCGTCTCGAGTCTCCATGCTCATGGACGTCTATGGCAGGCTTTGCTCAGCCTTCTATGGAAGTCTCGCAGTGAGAAGCTCTCAGGGAAGAACTCCAGGTCTCCGTGATCTTATCAAACTCTGCCACCGATTACATAGGCGACTCCAGCTACTGGGTGCGAAGACGGGATACGAAGCCGCTCCCGAAGACACCCAGGACGAGATATTCATGGACGCCGTTGATGTATTTCTCAGCTACCTCCCTGATAAGGCGTTACAAAGCTCTCTGGCGTCCGCTGTCGCTGAAGCCCTCCACATATCCCCTCAACGAGCTCACTTCTGCCTCAGTTCGCGCACGCCCGGATATTCTGACCAGGGCAACAGTCTTCTGCTCGGGAGGGAGGTCTGTCAAAAGATGAAAATTCCAAAAGGGGCTAAATCAAAGTCTTCCTCTGGTTCTTCGCACTTTGCTCCCACAAGACCGGCCTTGAAGACCATGGAACAGGTCGCCGCTGCGGTGCAGTTGGCCGAGCCCGTGCTACTTGTTGGAGAGACGGGTATCGGCAAGACTGCAGTGATTCAGCAGCTAGCCACTTTAATGCGACAGAAACTAACAGTAATAAACCTGTCGCAGCAAAGTGAAAATACCGATCTTCTTGGCGGATTCAAACCGGTCAACATTCGCTCAATGGCTGTTCCAATGTTAGATGAATTCAATCTGCTATTCGAACTGACGTTCTCAGCAAAGAAGAACCAAAAGTTCCTCTCATCTGTGGCCAAGAGCGTCGCTGCGGGCAATTGGCCTCGCCTAGTCAATCTTTGGCATGAAGCCGTCCGCTTGGCGAACGGCGTCTTTGGCCCATCACACGATTCTGCAGACGCTGGTAACCAAGAGCAGCCGGCCAAGAAGAGGAAGTTGGATTCCTCGAAGTATCAGAGCCTGCGAAAGAGGTGGGAAGCTTTTGCAGCCCAGCTAAAGGACTTCGAGGCTCAAGCATCACAAGGAGACGCGAAGTTTGCGTTTGCCTTCGTTCAGGGTAAGGTGGTTAGAGCCCTCAGAAACGGGGAATGGGTTCTTCTCGATGAGATAAACTTGGCTTCTCCTGACACCTTGGAAAACATCGCCAGCCTTCTTTATCATGGGAGTGAAGGGCCGCCTTCCGTTTTACTCTCAGAAGCTGGAGATGTGGAAAGGGTCTTTGGACATCCGGATTTTCGTATCTTTGGAGCGATGAACCCTGCTACTGATGCAGGGAAGAGGGATTTAGCTCCGGGTTTACGCTCTCGATTCACGGAGATCTATGTTCATTCTCCTGATAGTGAGCTGGACGATCTACTCGGATTAGTCCAAACATACCTGGGGGACCTGACGATTAGTGACCCCAGGGCTGCATCGGACCTCGCGCATCTGTATATGGAGACCAAGAAGCTTAGCGTCGAAAACAGGTTAACTGATGGAGCTGGACAACGACCGCATTTTAGTATCCGAACTCTGGTGCGGTCATTAATGTATGTTGTCGACCATGCACACATCTACGGCCTTCGTAGGGCTATCTTCGAGGGTTTCTCCATGAGCTTCCTGACACTTCTGAGCCAAGATTCGGAGCGGATGGTTATGCCTCTCATTGAGAAACATATATTTGGAAATGCGAAGAATGCGAGATCACTCCTCGGCCAAATGCCCCGGCCACCAAACGACGGTAATGAATACGTGAGATTCAAGCACTATTGGATGAGAAAGGGAGCTTTCGATTGCGAGGAGCAGCCGCATTATATCATTACCCCTTTCATAGAGAAGAACCTCAAGAACCTGGTGAGGGCGAGCTCGACACGGCGATTCCCGGTTCTGCTGCAGGGCCCAACTTCTGCTGGCAAAACTAGCATGATCGAGTATCTTGCGAAGATTTCGGGAAACAAATTCGTTCGGATTAACAACCATGAGCATACCGATTTGCAGGAGTACCTTGGATCCTATGTCTCTGCTGATGATGGCACTCTGCGTTATCAAGAGGGTATACTGGTCGAAGCGCTCAGACATGGATACTGGATCGTTCTCGATGAACTCAACTTGGCGCCTTCAGACGTCTTGGAGGCGTTAAACCGACTTCTTGATGACAACAGAGAGCTTTTCATCCCAGAGACGCAGGAAGTTGTTCACCCGCATCCGAACTTCATGCTCTTTGCTACCCAGAATCCTGCAGGGCTTTATGGAGGACGAAAAGTGCTATCGCGGGCCTTCAGAAATCGTTTTCTCGAGCTGCATTTCGACGACATTCCGGAAAACGAGCTGGAGTTCATTTTGAAAGAAAGGTCTCAGATTGCACCTTCGTTCTGCTCCAGGATTGTCGCTGTCTATCGAAAGCTTTCTGTATTACGGCAGACAAACAGACTGTTCGAGCAGAAGAACAGTTTCGCTACCCTGCGCGATCTTTTCCGTTGGGCTCTGCGTCGTGCTGATGATCGTGAGCAATTGGCTATCAACGGGTTCATGCTACTTGCGGAACGAGTTCGCAATCCGCTGGAGAGAGCGGCCGTCAAGGCAGTTATAGAGGAAGTCATGCGGGTGCGCATTGACGAGGATGCTATATACAGCCACTCTCAGCTGGAGCGGCGAGTCCCCGATCTGCAGAAGCTTTCATCTGGTATCGTCTGGACGAAGGCAATGAGGCGTCTCTTCATCCTGGTGTCGCAGGCGATTGAGAACAACGAACCCGTCCTCCTAGTAGGAGAAACGGGTTGCGGCAAGACCCAGCTTTGCCAAGCAATAGCGGATGTTCATGGAAAGCAGCTGTTCACCGTTAATGCTCATGTGAACCTTGAAACTGGTGATCTCATAGGCGCGCAGAGGCCGCTGAGGAACAGGTCTGGAATTGAAAAGCAGTTACTTGATGATCTTCGGACGCTTCTCTGCGGAGTACCGGGTCTTGACCAGAATATCAATGAAAAGTCCCTGGAGGAATTGAAGAAGCTGTTCTATGCAGCAGGTGCAGAGAAGATACAAACGGATAACGCAGAACTGTTGAAGCGGATTGAGAGGAATATTGCCCGGTCTAATGCTCTATTCGAATGGTCTGATGGTAGTCTTGTCTCTGCCATGAAAGCGGGCCAATATTTCCTTCTTGATGAAGTTTCTCTCGCCGACGATTCCGTTCTGGAGAGACTCAACAGTGTTCTCGAGCCACACAGATCGCTCCTTCTTGCCGAGAAAGGCCCGATTGACTCCTTGGTGGTAGCAAGTGAAGGATTCCAGTTTTTGGCAACGATGAACCCCGGAGGCGACTACGGAAAGAGGGAACTTTCAGCCGCGCTCAGAAATCGTCTTACGGAGATATGGGTCCCACAACTCTCTGAAGATGATGATATCTTGCCAATCCTGACAGCCAAGCTCAACTCGCCGCTGGAGAACGCGCCCAAGGCAATGTTGGACTTTGCAAAATGGTTCAAGGCAACAGTCCACAATTCCACGGCAACTTCTATATCGATCCGTGATCTACTCGGGTGGGTTGATTTTGTCAACAGATATCAAAGCTCGGATCCTATGTTTAAAATGGTGCATGGAGCTGCCATGGTCTACATCGATACTCTAGGTGCAAACCCCGCCGCAATGCTTGCTGTGGCCTCAGATAATCTCGAGAAAAACCGCCAGACCTGTCTTGAGAAGCTAGGTGAACTTTTTGGCTGCGATGCTTCAGGCATTTACCACCAGGCGGCCGCTATCTCGGTCGAAAATGGTAACCTTAACATTGGTCCATTTAAACTTCCAATGTGTGCGGGTTCAGAACCTGACCCTCAGTTCATCATGGATGCTCCCACTACAATCGCCAATTCCGTCAGAATTGCCCGCGGTCTGCAATCATCGAAGCCCATTCTCCTTGAAGGAAGCCCGGGTGTTGGCAAGACAACACTTGTGGCGGCACTGGCCCGGGCACTTGGCAAACCCCTTACGCGAATCAATCTTTCTGAGCAAACAGATCTTACTGATCTATTTGGCTCAGATGTCCCTCTGGAAGGTGGCGACGTTGGACAGTTCACTTGGCGTGACGCGCCGTTCCTGCGGGCAATGCAGCGCGGCGACTGGGTATTGTTGGATGAGATGAACCTGGCCTCGCAGTCCGTTCTCGAGGGCTTGAACTCCTGCTTGGATCACCGTCAGCAGGTCTATGTCGCCGAGCTGGATCAAACATTCAAGAGGCATCCGGATTTTGTGCTGTTTGCCGCGCAAAACCCCCATCATCAAGGGGGTGGGAGAAAAGGTCTCCCTGCTTCTTTCGTTAATCGATTTACCGTGGTGTATGCTGAATCCTTCAGTGACGCAGATCTAAAGAGAATCTGCGGAAAGCTTTTTCCTGGCAGCCCGTCTGAGCAGACCGACAAGCTGGTCGACTTCATATCCTTCCTCAACGCTGCTATTACGCGAGACCGAAGATTAGGGGCCGTTGGCGGGCCTTGGGAGATTAACCTGCGAGATATTTCGAGGTGGTTCCAACTGGCTGATCGGGGCAATGTGCAGGTCCACTCAAAACATTTTCTCGATGTCATTATCAGTCGGAGATTCCGCACTGAAGAAGATCGGGCTCTAGTCTCCCAGCTCTACAGGGAGATTTTCGGAGAAGCTCCAGATGATAAATCATATTACCATAATCTCACTCTGGACAACCTGCAGGTCGGGTTTGGAATCATGCAAAGAGATCAAGTTCTCCAGCGGTTCTTCGACCCGCTCATGAAGATTCTCCCCAGCGAGCTTCCTATCCTCGAGTCGCTTATATTGTGCATAGAACAGGCATGGCCGAGTATCCTGGTCGGACCATCTGGATGTGGCAAGACCACCGTTCTACGCAAGCTTGCAGCGATCAGCGGCGCTCATCTTGTTGAATTGGCACTGAGCGCTGATACCGATACCATGGACCTCGTCGGTGGATTCGAGCAAATCGACTATCGAAGACAGGTTTCATCGCTTGCACATGATTTGGCATTGTTCCTCCAGCATCAAATCATTCGCGCTCATTCGACAGGGGAAGGTTCCAATGTGATCTCCGATCTTCTTGAAGTCTATCAGATTTGCAAGGCCACGGATGTCTCTTTGGATAGCATCTTGTCCTCGGTCTCTACACTCTGTAAAACATATCCTGGCTTGGGCGCCGAAGACTTCGTCACTCGCACCGATGCACTGGTGAAAATGTCGAGACACTCGGACAAAGTGGGTTTTGAATGGACAGAAGGTGTCTTGACTCAAGCTATCCAACAAGGGCATTGGGTTGTTCTGGATAATGCCAATCTATGCAACCCATCCGTTCTTGATAGACTGAATTCTCTCATGGAACCAAATGGTGTCCTTATCCTCAATGAACAGCGAACAGAGGACGGATCTGCCAGAGTGATACGACCGCATCCAAATTTCAGACTATTCCTCACCATGGATCCTCGACATGGGGAACTTTCTCGCGCGATGCGGAATAGATCACTCGAGATTTGCTTCCTGCCTCAAGCGACGGAGAATTTCGTCCCACAGGTTGGGCCGGCTTATACCTGCGAATCTCGCCTTTACCGCCTCCGCTCCCTCTGGAACGTCGATATGAGCGGCTCTTTGGATGACTTGCGGAGAATGTCGTACGAAGTTCGCCTGGATCATCTCTCGGTTCCCGATCTTATGCAGCTGCAGCGTTCTCTGAAGACCCTTGTGTCGACATCTTCGGACGTATCCGTGAAGGAAGAAATATCTTCTATAATCCATAGATATGTTTCCACAATACAAGAAGGTTCCAGCTGGAAGGCAATAGACAACCTTGCCTTGCAGAAGAGCAAAATACTTTCTGGAGACGCCGACAAGGATCATAAGCCTCTTCATCCTCTCGTCAATGAGCCTTGGTTATCAATTGCTGGAGCAAACCTGGACCGTTCTCAGGTCATTATCTTAGCATATCTGCAAGAGTTCAAGCTTGAGCTGTATCGTTTGCAGCAAAGTCTCGCGCGAGCGGATGAGTCTGCAAAGTTCCTTAAACCGTCTCAGATGACTAGGTTACAACGGTCACTAGCATCAAGAAGGATACAAGCCCTGATGAAAGACACGACGCAGCCTGTGGCTTCTTTTCTGATCGACTGCGGCCAGGCGCTCTACGCTTTCATCCAGAATTTGGACAGCGATGCTCTTCAGGTTTCCAATATCGTGTCGATACTCCGGGCTATTATCAACTTCTGCTGGGATATCTTCACAACTACGCAAGTCAGAGAAATGGATGAGGGTGAATTTCAGACCTACCTGCAGATCGGGCAAGAGATGTCTGCTTCTTTGCGGAACTCCCAATCATTGCTGAGCCCCTTGGCTTCTATCTTATCTCAGTCTCTTGATCAATTCCATGCAGGATGGGCCTTGAGTACGGGGCAGAGTATGCAAAGAATCTGGGATTCCTGGAGACCCGCAACCCCTGTCAACCAGGACCAATTACGGTCCTTGATCGAATTAGAGGAGGCTGTCTCCGAGTTTACGAACATTGCTCTACAAACTCGTGTTCAATTGCCTCAATTGTGCCAAGTGCGGGACTCCTTAATCGATGCGCAGAGGGCGATCGTGCTGAACGGAGCCGATGGAAAACGTCTAACAACGAACCTGAAGCAGATGGTCGGTGAACTGGCAGCCCTCGTACAGCATTTTGAGTCAGCCCAATCATCCTACTTTTCAGCTCAATTCGAGGCGCTGTGTCAATATCACGACATCTCTTCTCTGTGGTCTGGCGACAGAATCGGAAACAACTCGATGCTCCAGACCTCTCTGCCGCTGCTAGCGGGTCGTCCTGCCCGGCCGGCCGATACATCCAACATTCGGTCTCAGATTCCCGATCTCCTGTATAGGCTGTCATCATTCTGTGGTTTTGGAGATCCTTCGAACCATGCACTGGGCTTTAGCGGTGTCATTTCTCTATCTTTGCTGGAGAAGCTTATGCTTGCTGGCAACACGACTCTCGGACAGATGACCTCCCTGGGTGTAGAGCGGAATGTCCTTGCTGAAGCAGTGTCATCAAGCACTCATATACTTGCTATGGATCAATCTAAACTCCTCATACGGGTGCTGTCGAGGCTTGTTCTTGAATTGATGGCCTGTCATCAAGAATTCTTCGAACCCGGGTACTTAGAGCATGTCGCGCTTGCTCTTCGGGCAGTTGAAGAACATGGATCCTACAAAGGTCAACCGGTCTCACACGTCAAGCTAAGCGAAGACCTACCCCAGGATCACTACTTCAGAGGTGGCGTTGAAAAGGCTCTCTCAAAGTGCCTCTCCTTCTTGACTATGGATGCAGAGAGCTCGGAGAGATATACCCGCGAAATTGGGCTGGTATCCGTCCAACTGGCCGTGACTCTTCTCCGACTCTTTGTTCCTGACAAACCGTTTGATCCTTCGCTCGGCCTGGTGGTTCAACGGAAGCGTCATTCGCAACGCGTTTTAGAGCTTACCACGAAGTCCGAAGCTATCTCCGCCTACGAACTTGACTTCTCTGGTCGGCCTTCCAATTTACGTTACCGTCTGTTACAAGAAGAACTTCAGGAACTCGGGTCTGAGCCGCCAGCTTCATCTGTTACTCGGCCACAGCAGTCACAAATAGGTCAACTTCAAGGCGAGTTCATTAATCTGATGAACTCTGTTCTAAAGAGAAACCCAGAGGACTTGATTTCGCTGGAAGATGACTCGGCCGCTGACTCTCGTCAAGAAGGAAAGCTCCTGCGTGATAATATCCGACAAATATGCCATCGCCTCAGCGCAAACTATAGGTCCTATGATGACATCACGATACTTATTGTTCGTTTCCTTCAGCTGTTAGATCTGGGAATTTCACTTGCTTCCAGCGAGAAGCCCAGGAGAGTCGACGTAGAAACCGTGCGGGCGATCAGTGAGAAGACTCCGTTCCTTGGCGGTAAACCTGATGCACTTCCAGATCTAGGAAGCCGAACACAGACATTGAGGTCGAAACATGCCGTCGAAGTGCGGTTCCATGATCTCTCAGTCATAACGACAGCCCAAAACACTGACTCGTCTTCGCTATTCGATGCCGTTTATCGTGACTCTCTACTCCAGGTATTTGAGGAGTTCCACCAGCTTTGGAAAACGAAACTCCAGGAGGACCAGGAGAAGGAAGCCCAGAAATCCGCGTTCTATCGTTACAAAGGCTCCTTTGAAGACGAAGAAGAGGCCGATGAAAACGAATTGCGCGAGCTCTTCCCAATTTACGAAGACCTCTCTACTAAAGAGGCCGTTGAGAGCACACGCATTGATCCGAAGTCTATGTCGCTTAGACTCTCCACGCTTCATGCTAAGCTCTTCAAAGCTGGAGACACACAGGAATCTTTGCGAGACCTTGTGAAGGATTCCGCTCTTCTGCTCGGGTCGGTCTGGGCAAATGCTGAGATGTCCAAGTCACCAGCGCATCCAAATGTCCATCTTCCTGGTGTCTTCCTGCTCCTGGAGGATGCTATGAATGGAGCTGAACAGAAGTCGCCGAAGAATTACAACTTCTATACTGACCCGAACTTGACTGAGGCAAAGAAACTTGTGTCTTTGATTCATTCCGTGCAGTCACGCTTCATTCAGATACAAGTATCCTGGCCAGAACACGCGGTGCTCCAAGAAGTTATCACCTGCTGCAAGGAGATTCTGCAATTCAAGCACACCGAACCGGTTGCAAAATTCCTTACCAAGGTCGAAAAGCTTCACGCATACGTCTATGAGTGGCAACTTGTCGCAAGTCGGGAATACTCAGCTGCACCTCAGTACGATGAGCTGACAGGCTTGATCATAAGCTGGCGACGCTTGGAGCTGTCAACGTGGGCGAAGCTTCTTGACATTGAGAAAGAGAAATGCGATCAAGATGTAAGCTCCTGGTGGTTCGTGGCTTATGAAGCGATCATCGCGGCTCCACTGCAGATGGCACAGTCTGGTCAGGACCTCACGGAGCACACGAGAGAAGTTATTTCCACTGTCGAGAAATTCTTCATCTCCGCAACAATCGGTGAATACAGCCCGCGTATGAGACTTGTTGAGAATTTCAGGTCCTTGCTGCTGCTTTATGTCCGGGACTTCCCTGCCTTGGGTGGCCTTGCTTCTGCACTCCAGAACTTCCTTCAACACTACAGGCCATTTGAAGCTGTTTTCTCGAAGACGTTGGCAGATGGAAGGCACACTCTCGAGAAGGACATCACTCAGCAGATTCAACTCGCGAGCTGGAAGGATACAAACATCATTGCTCTGAGGGAAAGTGCCCGGCGGTCGCACTATAAGCTATTCAAAATTGTTCGCAAATACCGGGCATTGCTTGCACAGCCAGCTGAACCTGTGCTCAGACAGGGTATGCCTGACGCTCAAGAAGAGCTAGATCACGTCTTCAAAGAAGAGCCAATCCCAAGCTCGAAAACTTTCCCACAGGCCTTTGCTATCTGCAAAGCCAATGCCAAACTTTGGGAGCGCAGAGCAGCGAGATTCAAGGACCCGGAGGCTACCGCGAGCAACATGCTGCGCGTTTATGCCGGTACTGCGATCGAGTTCAACGTCTCAGAGCAGCTTGCTACTTTCGTGAAGGATGTGGTGGAGAACATTCAGTACTTCAAATCCCAGACGCCAAAGACGCTGACCGAAGAAAATATGGCGGAGGTTCAGCATCTCAAGGCTCAGAAACGACGGTTCTACGCCGAGAAGTTGCACCAATTATACATCATGGGTATCAAGCGGAACCCTGGAACGGACTTGATAGAGAAGCAAGCTTCCACCGCGCAGGTTCTCGCAACTGTCCCGAGCTTGAGTGCTGTTACCACAACATCTGAGCGGGTTAGAAGTGCTGAGTCTTACTTCCACAGATTCTTGGACCTCATTCCCAGTATCCGACAAGCATCCCGGGAATATTCTGAGGACCTTAGCAATGTCGAGGTTTCGAGAAGTGTGGGGTCTGTGGAGGGTCTTCTGTACCTGGCCAGGAGACAGAGAAACGTCCTTTCCCCGGCCCTCTCAGAAGTCGAGTCTCTCAAATCAACAGTCCTCAGAATGGGCAACATCTGGAGTTGTGGGCCGGATTCTCTATCCGAGGCTGGTCCCGCGATGGCAGATGAAAGCAAGGATCTGAAGAGAATCATCGCTTGGCTGGTGCCGATCCTTGGTTTAGGCGCTACAATCATAGAAATTCATTCCAAGTTCTCCAAGACCGACTCGTCAAGGCTCCTAGAAGAAGTACGGGCTTGGAGAGGCTGCTTTGAACGTCTGAAGGGTTCACTGGAAGGTCTTCCGGAGCTGCCAACTGGTATCTCTTCACGGCTCCATGACGGTATCTTGAAAGAGGCCCTTTCGTCTCTTGACCGGCTGAACCGTGATATAACGACGTGGAACCAAGAACGCCCGGATCTGTCTTTGGCTCTAGGACAAATGATCCCGTGGACAGAATTCAAGGCGGCCAGTCGTGCAGAAGAGACCAGCATGGACCACGTATCTCTTGACGACTTTGACGGCAATCTCCTCAAGGCAGTCGACCAGATGCTTGTTGGACTTCAACTCGTGAGCAGTTCGCTCCAGAAATTGCCAACTTCGGCGGAAGATCGTGATTGGCTCTCTAAGAGTGACGAGGTGTTTTCGGAGACAATTAAGAAACTCCACATCTCCGATATCACCAAGTCCCTTAATTCTGTCATGGACAAGCTTCAATATCTTCAGGGTCGGAGCATCAACCTTCCTATTGCATCTGCACTGATCGCGAGCGTGCTGCCTATTGTGAAACAGTATCATGGCATCTGCATGGACATGATCGATAGATTACTTTCAGTGCATCGTGAAATATGCAAGATGTCTTATATCCTTGCGAAGTCGTTCAAGCAGGTTGCTTCTGAGGGATTCTGCAGTCCGGCTGAAGCGTCTGGCGAGGAGAGCAAGGCCGGTAAACTGGAAAGTGGAACTGGTCTCGGAGAAGGTGAAGGTGCCGAAGACATCAGCAAAGACGTCCAGGACGACGAGGACTTGTCTGAACTCGCTCAACAAGAGCAGACTGAAGGGCCAAAGGAAGACATTGAAAATTCCGAGAATGCTGTCAATATGGACCAAGAAGACCTTCAGGGAGAGTCTCGCGATAATGGAGACGAAAAGGATAAAGAGGAAGGTAGCGACTCCGAAGAAGAAGGGGAGGATGATATCGATGAAGAAGTGGGGAGCGTTGACGATCTGGATCCTTCAGCTGTGGACGAGAAATTGTGGGATGGAGCTCGCAATGAAGAGCAGAAGGAAACTGAAAACGAAGCCGGTAAGGGGACCGCCGAACCCGACCAACAGGCTGCGGCTCAAGATCGAAAGAAGGATCAGGAGCAGAAAGAAGGAGATGAAAAACAGCAGGGTGAAGATGAGGAGGAAGAGGAAGATGAAGAAGCTCCTGAAGACGAAGGAGAAGCCGTCGGGCGCGAAGAAATGGATGTCACGGATCCACACGCCAAGGAAGAGCAAGCACTCGATCTTCCTGAAGATATGCAGCTCGATGGTGATGAGAAGGAGGGTGCAGAATCGGACATGGATGAAGGAATGGATGCTCTTTCAGACATGGGCCCCGATATTGATTTCGAGGAGCAGCCCGCAGATCAAGACGACAAGATGGAAGATGAAGGCACTGACTCACCGGAAGACGAAGGCGCGGACCAAACTGGTGAGGATGGTGAGGATATGCCAGACGGTGAGGACAGGAATGAGGCCGAGGCAGCTGAAGAAGAGGAGACTGGGGAACAGGAGCAGGAAGATGAGCAGCAGGATATCTTGCGGACACAGCGTGAAGATCATGATGCTGCCAAAGAGGATGTTGCTCCTAGCGAAGCGGTAACCGGTGGACTCGGTACCGATCAGGACCAGAGCGATGAGAAAGGAACGTCCGGGGATGCACAGCAAGACAGTGGTTCAAAGGATGAGTCTGACGACACGAATCAGCAGAACGGTGCTGCCGAAGAGGGTCAAGAACATCGGAGAACCCAAGATCCTTCTGGTGGTGGTCAACAGGATGATGCCAAACAAGACGACCTTGAGCAGCAAGCATTCAAGAAGCTAGGGGATGTCCTTGAGCAATGGCACCGTCAACAGCGGGAAATCATGAACGCCTCTAAAGAAGAGGAGGATCGTCAAGCATTGCCGCAGGACACTGACATGGCCGACGCTGATTTCGAACATCTGGCCGATCAGGAAGATGTTGCTGATACACAGGCTTTGGGCCAAGCCAGCGAAGAGCAGGCAAAGGCGTTGGACCAAAACAAAGCTGTGGAATCGGACAAGAAGCCTGAACATGATGAGACATTGCCAGATGCCTCGGATGATCATCAGGACAATCCTGCGGACAAGATGGAAGATGACATTCAGGCAGACCAGGCCATTGCTTCCATGGATCCTCAAGCTACGGGAACCTTCATGAACGGCGACACTCGGGCTTACGAGCATTCCGATGACACCGCAGGTCAGAAAGAAGCAACCACAGAACTGGACGAAGTGGATTCGCATCTCTCTGCAATCCACCTGTCATCGACTCTACCACCCCGCACGTCGGCGGAAGAGGCCCGGCAGCTCTGGTCCCAGTATGAATCCGCCACGAACGACCTCTCGCTATCCCTGACCGAACAGCTGCGTCTTATCCTTGCTCCAACGTTGGCGACGAAGCTCCGCGGCGACTTCCGCACCGGCAAACGTCTAAATATCAAGCGGATTATCCCTTACATCGCTTCGCAGTACAAGCGGGATAAGATCTGGATGCGGCGTTCTATCCCGTCGAAGCGAAACTACCAGATCATGCTTGCCGTTGACGACAGCAAGTCCATGCTTGAGAGCGGTAGTGGACAGCTAGCCTTCGAAACCCTCGCCCTCGTCGCCAAGAGTCTGAGCATGCTCGAAGTTGGCGATCTATGTATCCTCGGCTTCGGCAACGAAGAACACGTCCGAGTCGCGCACGAATTCGGCAAGCCATTCTCCTCCGAAGCGGGCATGCAAGTATTCCAGCAGTTCAGCTACCAGCAGACCGGCACCAACGTGCGAAAACTGGTCGCCGACTCCATCGCCCTCTTCCGCGAAGCGCGGTCCAAGCGCTCCCCGACCGGCGGCAACGCGGATCTCTGGCAGCTGGAGCTCGTCGTCTCGGACGGTATCTGCGAAGACCACGACACCATCCGACGGTTGGTCCGACAGGCCATGGAGGAGCGGATCATGATCGTCTTCATCATCGTCGACGCGATTAAGGGCAGCTCCATTCTGGATCTGACTCAGGCCACCTTCGAGGCCGACGACGCTAGTGGCACCGGGGAGATGAAGCTGAAGATGAAAAGATACCTCGAGGGATTCCCATTTCCGTACTACCTGGTTGTTCGGGATGTCCGGGAGTTACCGGCTGTGTTGGCTACGGCGTTGAAGCAGTGGTTCGCTGAGGTTGTTGATGTGTCGTCCTAAAACAAAAATTCTTGTTTCTTTTATGGGTTGGGTAGATTGTTCTGTTTATTTTTGTAAACTGTCTTCATATATGTACTGTACATATTTTGTTCTTGTCAAGATATCCTATGTGTCTTTGTCAGTATACACTCTGGATGGACGAATAGACGATGCTTGCCTTCAATCTTATCCTACATCTCCCTCTAATTAGAGCTTAGGCCATACTCGTAGAAGACAGTTACTCTTCGCTAGAATACTGCAACCGATTAATGATCATCTTTCAGCACTGATTTCCATATATTCAAGTTGACACCCGTGAATTAATTACGTTGAGACATATTCAACTAATAAGCTCACTATCATGCAAAACGCTCCCTTCAGCATTTCAGGAGCGAAAAAAAATATCAGAAGTGGTATGTTAGTTACAGATTCATGAAAAGAGTACAAATTCCCAGACAATCCGCCTTTTCACCACCCATATCTCGATCCAGCTTCCTTCCTGTTCCTCCGTCCAGCAGCAAAGCTCTCCTCCAGCGCCTCACGCTGGCTACTCGCCGCATTAACAAGCTGCCGCAACGTATGCTTTCCAGGAGCAATGGCCCGGACGGGGTTGTGCTGCGCCGCCGCAAGCTCCGTCTGGGATAGTTGCTGGTTGGCCACATATTCCTTGTTGGTGTCGAAAGTGAGGATCTTAGACTTGGATGCTGCGGATTGGCGGCCGAGGAGCTGGCGTCGTTCTGAGTGTGAGAGGTTGAGGTCGTTGGCGATGTTGTCGAGGGTTTGCGTCGCCGTTTGTTGATTCTGGTCTTGGGGTATCGACTCAGGTAATGGCTGGTATGATTCAGATGCTGAAGGTTCAGGTTCGGGACCGGCGGGTGGTCTGTCGGGTTCTTTGTTGTATACCAATGGTTGGTATGCATCTTGTGTTGGTTGTGCTGTAACGTCTGAAGGTGTCGTTCTCTCCTCGTTGGAGATAGAGAAGAGGCTGACTTTCGGTTTCTGTGGTGCAGGTGCAGGTGCAGAAGATGGAGCTGAGGCAGCAGCAGGCTGTGCTTCAGCACCTGCTGCTTTCTTCGATTGTGCTGTCTTTCCTAACCCGTCCGTACCAGCTCGCACAGCGACGGCCGTAGCAGGCTTCTTCCTCTGAGGATTCCGCGCCACAGACAGTGGCTTAAACATCATCGCATTGCCCTTCAGCTTAGGCTCCTCCCTCTTTTCCGGCTTTGGCTCTACTGGTCCCGGTTCGTCTCCCTCACGGAGACTTCCAGCAGCAGGAATGCTCTCATCATCAGCGCCCGCGCCCCCATTGAGAGCCTGATCCCGCCGCATCTCCGCGTCCGCCTCGCGGTCAAACCCAGGCGTCGCGCCAGTTTTCAGGCTGAACACCTTCTGCGCAGGCGCAGATGTCTTCTTGTCTCCAGCAGCGGCACTCTGAGCGGCGGTCCGCTTCGGCGCAGGTAGCAACGAGTTGAACCCAGCGAACGCGCCGCCTCCGCCTATCTTGGCTCTCTTTCGCGCGGGTTCACCATCAGCTTCATTTTCAGGTTTTATCTCCGGCAGAGCAACACGGATCTTTCGCGGGTTGCTGCGGTCGACGAGGGGCTGGAAGCCACCGGCGGCGGGTTTGGTGGTGGTCGTGGAAGGTTTCGACGGGTTTGGGTCCGTCGGGGGAGCAGCAGCGGACTCTTTCGCTTCTTTCTTCGGGGAGGTCTCGATCTTCTTTTCTGTCTCTGAGTCCGACGCCTCAGAATCTGAATATGAAACCAGCGCCATTTTCCAATGCTGGGGTGGGCTTCGAGAGCTGAACTCGGCGTTGACGTTAGTCGGAGAGCATCAGGTTCAGATGCGGAGTCTTTGCCACGCCGGGGCGCACGGACCGACCCGCCGCCTTTGAGAAGTATGAGACGGCTATTATCAGCTCCTGTTACGCAGGTTCTTTTTATTATTAAGCGCTTATGAAACGTGTGAGATAATTACAAGGCATCATTATCTGTAAATTAAAAATTCGTAAATGAAAAAAAAGAGAACAAAAAAAGGAGAACAAAAAAAACCACATTTGCATGAATTAGAGGCCCATTGCTGCAGCAAGGATGGAGTTCGAGTTGGCTTCTCGCCTCCACGGCCAGGAAAATTTGACGCAGTCGAAGGCGACAGACAAGGCGCATCAAGGATTTTTGACTTCCCGAGACTCTCATAACCATAGATGGAGCGCCATCCTCATCTACTCTAACTTGATCTTTCTGTACCGCCCTGAATCATAAGATCCTGAGAGGCAGGGCTCCTCAAGATACAAAGATGTACGTACTAGACAAAGCATATAAGTCTCTTTCAGACTGCCAATAATTATTTTTCGATCAGAGAAATTACCATCATTGATTAAAAATAGATTCCAATAGATGCAAGGACCTTTTCTTTTTGTAGCCAAGCAGTATCTTCGGTTCATATCATTTTCTGTTGTGACAACTGCTTTAGATACATAGGAAAAATTAAGCTGAGCTCCCAGGAAAATCTATTAGAGATCCTGAAAATGATCCATTCATTACTAGTGATGATCCTTGATCTGCTTGAGGATGTTGTGGACGGTTGCACACTGCCGCTTGATATGATATTCCTTGTCCGCCTGGTTCCATGGAATGACAGTCCTCTCGGCGCGGTTGTATCGGTACATTTTCACGTAGCGCCCAATAGCAACAGCCCCATAAACAGTGTCAGCCAACAGGATTGACCCGTCTCCTGGGTCGCGAGGCGAATTGATGCAATTGATGAGCTGGTCTTTTGCGTGATCCCATGTGGCTTTTGGCACTTCATCCAGCATAGGGATGTGCTCGAGGACGAAGAATTTGTTATACCTCACATGGGAACTGTTGCCATCTGAAAGCCACTGTCCAAGAGTGTGCACTGCGTAGATATCGGATATCCATTGAAGATCTGGACTGTAGCTTTCGATCGCAGGGAAATACACAGGAAGGATATTGTGCCATACTGTAACTGCCGAAGTTGAAGGCAAAGGAGGGTATCGGGTCTCCTGCCCCAAGCTTCGATGGCAAGGAGCGCAAGGTGCTATAATCACTAAAGCGTCATTACGAGATAAGTTTGTAGCAAGGACGTACAGTGCCCTGGACATCTTCCTGCGGGGGGAGATCAGACATTGTTGCTAAGCCGTTCCCAACAAACAGTCCAAAAGGAAGTTCTCGAAGTCCGTAATTTCTATATTTTCACCAAGATTCTGGCGATTGTTTTGGTTGTACGATAGCACTGGAGGGCTCTGAAGTATCCGTAGATGCTGTAAGCTGGGCAGGAGCTTAAATAGTCCTCTGAGAGGAAACTCACTGCCAGACAGCTCAAATATCATGTAGGTACAAAAGAAGTCTGATTGTGGCAAAGAGAGCAATTCACTGGAGCCGTACGAATGGAAAAAGTGCGACGGGATGTCTATGGCTGCTTTGTTGACTGCGATCTCCCATTACCATCTCCATCTGTAGGGAGGAGATACTGCAGGTCTCTGCCAACCGCATCATAATTCCTTCAACTCTTGACTTCACTGTTCAATGATTTGAGAGAAAGTCATGCTATGAGGCTGCCGAGAATGCCAGTTTGAACTTGAAATTCAAATTTCGACATTCAAACCTAGTCTCTGGATCAGAGGGCTGGCATATAAGCCTACCGACCCTGAAAAGCCATTAGCCTATTTCTCATAGTCCCCGTCATAATCTGCTCCATCGTGCACTTCACTATAATCCGCATACGAATAACCACTTCCCTCGTCATAATCTCCTTTGGAATCACTCCCTCCCCCATAGCTCGATCTCCCTTCATCCTGTTCCTCGTAGTCCAAATAAACTTCATCTTTCTTCCCTCCATCAGCCTTACCATACAAGCTCTTCATCCACGACATATTCGGTAACTCCTCAGTCCATTTGCATCCAAACTCATTACTCCAGATATAGCTAACATAGTGAGAAACCTCTCTGCTGACATCTTTCCATTCAACATCCTTATCCTCCCGGAGCTGCTCCTCCGGCACGATATCAAACGCATGTCCGGCCCAGGGGCCCCTGATGATAGACGTATTCATAGAGACTGACGGATCACTGGAGCGGCAGATCCGCGAGACAAGCACCTCCCCGAATCCGATATAGTCGATGTGCGGACCGTGAATGTGCTCCTTCTTGATCGCGATCTCCTCCGCACGCACATACTCGTGCGTGGTCAGGTTCCGCAAGACCCAGGGGCGATCCGTCGGATAGAAGTCCGAAAAGTCGGGACACACGACCCTCTTGAAATCCGCGGGCTTCGGATCCTTCTTGTTGTTGGAGAGCATGGCCATCTCCGTCTCGTTCAGTATGCGCGGCATCCTGATGTACTCGGGCAAGCGGGTGAACCGCGCGCTGGCGTAGATGTAGAGAGATAGCGGGGATTCGCCCCCATAATACTCTTTCTCTTTCGGATCCGTGAAACCCGTTCGGGCCTCCCTGTCATCTTTCTCAGTGAGGATGCCGTCAGGGAGGTCCTCGTACTCGGAGTAGTCGCCAACACAGATCAGATTCGTGCCGGCCCACCTGCCAAGGTAGGATTCGTAGAATCTAATGATGCGTGGTCTCGCTAGGCCCCAGAAGTATCGGCTGGTGAGGCCCAGGAAGACGACGGACTTAATGTCAGTTTTGCTCAGCTCTTCCATGACGCAGACATGGAGCTCTGTGGGGAGGAGCAGAAATGCGGATGGACGGGTTTTGTCGGCCTGATATGTATCAGAGAGATGCGGGAATCTTTTTTTTTGGAAAAACAATATTCTATAAGGTAGGCTCACCGGTTGTTGTGACAGTATTTCTGGTCCCTTTCTAGGTTTATCACCATGTCTATCATCGCGTCAGTATATAAGAAAATTAAGGGATATTTGAAATTATAATCCTAGGGAAGCAAACTTACTCTGCCCTTGGGACGGCATCCCTCTTGTCTCTAGCTCCATACTGCGGTATAGGCTTGGCAAGATACTTGACCAGAGATGCTGGAGTTCCCTCGAAAAGGAATTCTCCCAGCTTTGCAAATCTCGGTCTTATGTACTCGCGTTTGCGGGGTGCGACGATGTACCAGTATTGGCCCATCTCGAGAATGGTGGGAGATCAACTTCAGAGTCTTGTGTTAACGGGTATGCTAGAAGAAGAGCATTTAAGAGAGAGAAAGAGACAAAGAGAATGCTATGATGCAAGAATACTCGCGCATGTGTATGGACGGTATTTATCAGAGCTGTCTGTCGCCTGTTTGGCAAACAGGCAGCAATGTGGTACCAGGTCTGGTGAATAGGTGTATTCGCAGCAAACTTGCGGATTATTCAGTCTGAACCTCAATCAATAGAGTCAGGCGGACTGGTTTTCCTATTGAGCACAAGACCCTTTCCTCTCTCCTCCCATCTTTTTTCGTGCTTGACGAGAGGCCTCCCAGGCAGCCAGCTGGAGGGCATCCGGCGCGCGATGTATGTAGTGATTACGCCATGTTCCGTGCCATGGATCTGTCTCCGATAAAGGTTTACCCCGGTCCCTTTTTCTCTTACTTAAATCTAGATCGATCGCCGATCGATGTGAGGTCCAGATCCGATCAGATAAGATAACAAATATGACTAAGCAAGGGTCCGTTGAACCTTGTTTGCGGCTTCGTGTATCGCGACGGGGAAAAGGGCAGCGGCGCGATAACGAAATCCTCGCGACGACACTTTGTGCTGTTTGTTTCGTTGAATGGATGACCGCGGTTAGTGATATTTTTCAGAGGCCGGTTTTCTCTTTATTTTGCCTCCTGCACAAGCCACAAGTCTGTGTTTTCTCGGTTAAACACGAGATGATATCATTCGACCTTCCCCACTGAGCGAGAGAGCGACATCTGGATGGCGGCAACAAGATCTATATAAACCCCCGCTTCCCATCCTTGGAGAACCCACACAATGGAGACGTCTAGCGCTGCTGCGCATGATAAGAGGAGCAAGATGGAAGACAATCCGCCTCCGCCATCGACTAACGGCGACGCGGAGAAGGAGCAGGACGACGAGTACTCACGCTCTCGACACGGCAAATTCCGTTTCAAATCATCCAAATCGAAATCTAGATCCAAACATGAAGACCACCATGACGACCACCATCATCACCGCCATCACCACAGACACCATCACCATCACCACCGCTCCAAGCGCCGAAAAACCAGCAGCGACGACAACGACCGGCGCTCCCCATCCCCATACTCCCTCCACGACCGCTCCATATCACCCAACTCCGCCTTCCGCGAATCCCTCTTCGACGCCCTTGCCGACGACGAAGGCGCCGCCTTCTGGGAATCGGTCTACGGCCAACCGATCCACACGTACGACATCCCCTCCGTGCCCAAAGGCCCCAACGGCGAACTAGAACAGATGTCCGACGAGGAGTACGCCGCGTACGTGCGGGCGCGGATGTGGGAGAAGACACACGAGGGGATCATGGAGGAGAGAGAACGTCTGCGTGCGGAGAAGGTGAGGCGGAAGGAGCAGGAGGAGAAGAGGAGGAAGGAAGATCAGGAGAGGATGAGGTTTGAGAGGGCGATGGAGGAGAGTTTGAGGAGGGGGAGGGAGCGGAGGAGGGTTAAGGCTTGGAGGGCGGCATGGGAGGAGTATAGGAGGAGCTGGGACGAGTTGAATACGTTAGTGACGACTGCGAAGGCGGACGAGAAGAAAGGGGAAGGAGAGAAGCTGCGCAACCGCATCTTCTGGCCCGTTGAGTCCGGGAAGCGGAGGGATATCTCCCGCGATGCGGTCGAGGAGTTTATGCGCCATGCTCCTCCTCCGCCGTCTGACTCCAAAGGGGCAAAAGAAGACGACACCCCACCTCCAGATTTCCTCCTTACCACACTCAAAGCGGAGCGCGTCCGCTGGCACCCGGATAAGATACAGCACCGGTATAGCGCGCTGGGGATTGATGAGACCGTCATGCGTAGCGTCACAGAGGTGTTCCAGATCATCGATCGGATGTGGGGAGAGGAAAGGGAGAGGTTGGAGAAGAGGGGTGGTGGTTGATATGCGTGCATACAGGTGGTGGCACAGTTTTTTATTCATCGACAGCATGAGACATGGCGTTGTGAGCGGTGTTGTTTTGTTATGCGGTTGGCATTATTAAGGCTTCACTGGCGTTTTGCGGGTATGGTATATCATACATATGGATTTAGGTGCTATACATCGATAGATTCAGTAGATAGCTTGATACCCCCTGTTCTTGAATATGATTATAGAGAGCAGCGCATTTTCTAAATAGTAGACTCCTAACTCCATAAATTTAAGCTTATGTGGAGATCAAATTGAAGCTGTCGTGCGTGCACGCTCTTTAACGATATAACGAGGGCACAAGCTAGATAGGAAAGAAGACCTCTCTATATATTACTAACAGAAAAATAAGAGGATATAAGAGCATAGCAGACACTCTATACATGGTGATTATCTTGTACACTATTTGTCCATCAGTACATATACGGTACTTGGGATACTTCTGTCGGCATAGGCATAATATGTCATCACTAAGTGAGCTAAACGCAGCAACGGCTGAGCACTAAAGCGGAAAGGCGAAAGCTTTGACCTGGGCAATGTCTTCCAATCCAAGGTTCCAAGCTTCGCAGAAAAGTGCGTATGAGTACACATACATTCATGGCAGATGCGATCTGATAAGGTCTCTTTGTTTTTTTTCTAACTAACCGAGATTCAGAAGTATCGTAGCTTTTGAATTTTGTGATTTATGCTAGGAGATAACAAAGACAACTGGGTGAAAGACAAACGCCGACTTGTGGTTACCGGGAACAGCAGGACAAGACGATAATATAGCATAGCATATGCAGATGAAGAGACTCAGAGAGAAAAGAAAGGAAATGGATGGGAAAAAATAATGAGACACGCTTAAAATCTCGAACTCCGCTGGTTGGCCCTGTAAATAGTCCACCCGACATATCCACCTGCGATGGCAGCAAAGAACAGAATCAACTTGAAGAAGAACCACACCCAACCGCCGCTCTCCTTCGGCGACGTTGTGCCAGCCTTGGCGGTGCGTCCCTTGCCCGACTGAGTGTTAGTGTTGCTACCAACTCCCGAGCCGCTGCCACGGGTGTTTCCACCCGAGACACTGTACAGGTTGTTCGCGGTGACGGAGATGATGTCGTGGTTGTCGCTTAGCTCGCCCGTCTCCGCGGAGAGGCCGAGGTAGGCGACGGAGGGGATGGCGATGTTGTATTCGGGGGCAGTCAGTGTGAAGCAGTTGGTCCAGGACTGGTCGGACTTGTACTGCAGGTCGAGCGTCAGGGATTTGTCCTGGAAGTAGGTCAGGCGCGCCTTGGTGGGAACGGAGGAGTCACGGAGACCGCGAGCCTATGCAGCAGTCAATATCTACCACAATGTGAAGAGTAAAAAGAGGCAGCACTCACCGAACAGCCTGCCATCTCGTTCGCCTTTCCGTCATGCGCCTGGTCGTACGATGTTTTGCCGTCACCCATCATGGCCATGACATATGGGAACGAAGTACCCGGGCGGTTGTTCTTGTACGTGTCGAAGAAAATTCCCAGGCCTTCAAAGTTGTCCGTCGACCCAAAGACGTCACCCTGGGTTGCACGCTGCTTGGTGAGCCACAAGGCGAAGCCATCTCCGTGCAGGTGACCGGAGCCATGGATCTTGAATTCAACTTCGATCTAAGGTACATGAGCGTGAGAACGATCCAATGCGCGTAGCTAAGGTAGGAGAAAAACTGACCTCCCAGTTTGTCGCGGTGAGGGGTACGCGGGAGAATATCCACCCTTTCTGAGATTGTCGGTCGGAGGTAAGACGAATGTATCTAGCAAGCAACATTCAGCACGGAGCCTCAGTCACATTTTGGTAAGAGTCGCCGTACTTGTCTGCGCGTATTATCGTGTCTCCGCCAAAATCAAACCAGCGACTGTGCATATCGGAGTCCAAGTATGGCTGTGAACCGTATCAATATAACCGCCCCTCGAGAGAGATGTCGAGCCCGCGTGGGGGCCAAGGAACACGAAATACAGAAAGGGGAATGTCATACCGGAGCAAGGCTGTGAGTTCGCAGCTGCAGGAATAGTAAAAAGAAGCGTTAGCATCACTTCAGTTACCCGTCGCAGCTTCATACCCCCTGGGGACTGGGAACACATACAGGGATACTTTTGATATTAGGGTCGTCGCCTTCGTAGGCGTTGGCGACACCGACGGCCGCAAGGCCCGCGAGCCAAAGAAAGTCAGAAAGCCGTGGGAGCAACATTTTGAGCGGTTTCGCGGGGTAGAGAAAGGAGTGGTAAGGAGAGAATCGAAAAGGCGGGTCAGAGCGATCGTTGCGGAGAAGTAGGTAACAGAAGTAGACAAACAGACGACAAGGAAATAACGCTCGCACGGGCAGTAAGATTCGGAGCAGAAAAAAAATCTCAAGGCAGATTTGAGTCCAGTGTCACCGGGACATCAGCACCGCAAAGACATAGTCGAGAAGTGAAGGGAAAGAGAGACTGGAGAGCTTCAGGATGGCGCTGTAGTTCGCGATGCTCTTTTGACACCTGCGGAACATCCAGAGTGTCCACATCGCTGTGGCGCAGGCAGAGCTCCGCGGCCGCTCCAGCCACAACCGCAGAATTCCGTACAGAAACTCCGACAGCATCAGTACATTATTCTCCTGCACGCTGGACCTATATCGGCTTTTTCTTCACTCTTTTAGTCCTCACTTCCATCTCCGCCACATCTGCCCACCATGTCTTCCTTCTTCGG
>NW_027192527.1:5312925-5332654 GCF_041956765.1 Thermoascus crustaceus | reverse complement strand
GCTCCTCCTCCTCCGCTCCCAACTCCTCCGAGGAGCTCAAGACCGCCCTCATGAAGCAGATCCAAGCCGAGGCGGCCATGACCAACGCCCGTGCCTTGATGAGCGTACGGTCCCAATTGATATCTGATTATTTTTGGCGCAAGCCTCTTCTAGCTGGAACAGTCTTGACTGACCGTCCTACAGAAACTCAACGAACACTGCTTCGACAAGTGCATCCCCACCCCCGGCTCGTCGCTGTCCTCCGGTGAGCAGAGCTGCCTCTCCACCTGCATGGAGAAGTACATCTCGATGTGGAACACCACCAGCCGGACATACATCGCTCGCGTCGGCAAGGAGAGCAAGAAGATGGGCGGCCAGGATCCCGCGACCGTGGCCGCCATGGCTACCGGCTCGTCGGGGGGAAGCAGCCTCCTGTAATGATTTTTCGATTGGCGATTGAGTCGGATTCCTGGGAATTAGAAGCATGATTGGACGGGCCGAGAGAGTATTATCAGTCCGGTTCTGTTCTTCTCCCGAAAGAGATGTGATGTGACTATATGTACAATATGGGCGGGACGCCTGTACCGCAGAGTGTTCTCATTATTGAAAAAAGGCTACGATTATGATAGAAATGCTGAAAATGGGTGTGGACGAGAAAAGGCGATCCGTCTCATATATTTTACACTTTTGAGGCGTTTCGTAGATATAAGTACTTAATTGATGACTACGTAACTATGACAGCGACTCTCGACTTTTTTCTCTTCACGTAGCATCATTAATGCTCTGTTTCTAAAGCCAGTTAGATCGAGAAAAAGATCCCGTCGATGCTATATGGGAAAACAAAGAAAAAGGAAACCTAATCAGACACACATCCCCCAGCCTCTTTGACGACTACCGGAAACAAGCTCGGATCGTGGGCGATAGCCAAACGAAGCAGACAAAACCGAGCGAGCTGGCGGCATAACATCGCAGAGAACTGAATTAAAGGAACAAGGTAAAACAGCGTCCAAGGACTGAAGCGAAAGGACATGCATACATACAAATCCCATCGTATGCGATCGCACCCAGCCTCCATCGGGCCGATTATCCCTTAACCCGAACTCAAACGACGGAGAAAGTACCCGCAAAAAAACTGTTTTTCGGATCCGGATCCAGAAATTTTCACATATCGCTCTTGCGACTACTAAAGAAACATTGGCAAATAATTAGTCGACTAGCGACAAACCATCGTCGCCGAGAGGAAAGATTGGCAACGTAATGTAACGATAGATCAATGCAAATGGCGGGATCATGTTGATGAGAAGTGATTCGGAATGATATTAGTCATCCGACGCTGACTCTTCTCGTAGATCCATTCCGTCGTAGATCGCGCTAAAAATCAACGAATAAATGGCCATAACTGGTGAAAACGCATCAGCATTGTCACTCAACAATGTGCAGACGGAAACAGTCTCCATAGGGGGAGAAGTAGGGCACTTACGGATCGTCACCTTGACAACCGTACGCTTCCGTCTCCTCAGGATACTTGTCAAACTGGCTGGCATCTCCTTGTCCTCCTCTGACGGGTGGCACATAGGGAGCATCGATATCCTTCCTCAGAAGTCGATCCCATGTGACCTCCGCAAACCAAGCGTGGTTCTTTACATCTTCTGAGCCGCCGTGCAAGTTTCCCAAACGCTTAGTGAGATCAGGCGTGATGAGCTGAGAGAGTAGGTCGACGGCGTCGGGGTGCATATACGGAGGATACTTTATCTTTCCTCGGAGGATATTTTCATAGATCTTCACTGGCGAGCCGCTATCCCAGAATGGCGTGAAGCCACAAAGCATCTCGAAAATAAGAATTCCAAGGGACCACCTTTATTCGTCAGTTAAATGCAAGAAATCAGATAGGAGATCCCTTACCAGTCAACAGACTTGTTGTAGCCCTTGGATGATACAACCTCCGGGGCCAGATAATCGGGTGTTCCGCACAGCGTCCAAGTAATATCTGGCACCTCCTTTGCAAAACCAAAATCAGTGATCTTCAGGTGGCCATGTCTATCCAAAAGGAGGTTTTCAGGCTTCAGATCCCGGTAGATGATATGCTGCGAGTGCAGATACTCCAACGCCAATGTCACTTCGGCAGCATAGAATTTAGCGACTGGGTTTGGAAACCGCTGGATCTTGTCAGTACTGGCCGACTCACAAAGGCGATGTCACCTACTTGCGACTTGCGAAGCAAACTAAACAACTCTCCACCTTCGACAAAATCCATCACCATATACAGGTTCTTGGAATCCTGGAAGGTACCCCACAGCGTGATGAGGAAAGGGTGTCTGACTCGTTGCAGCATTCTCCTTTCATCATTCGTGTGCTCGACCTGCTTCATCTTGACCACTTGCGCCTTCTTCAACACTTTGATCGCATAAAATCTATGGTTATGTCTCGACTGCACCAGATGTACTCGACCGAAGCTGCCTGTCCCGAGGGTCCGCTGTAGCGTGAAATCTTCCAACGAGTACTTTCCCTTCAGATTTCGGACTTGCGTCTTTGCGGCTTGCTGCTGCATCTGCCCAGTCGCCCGGCCTGCCTCGGCCCCATGCTGAGGCTGGTTTATTATATTATTTATACTGGCGACATTTTGATGCTGCTGCGGAAGGTTAGAAGCCGCAGTAGATACTGTGGGATGTGACACGGTGCGGTTCATATGTGATCTCATCTGGTACTTGTTTGCATCGGCCGGCCGGCTGTCCTTATTGTTCGACTGTGGCTGAGGGTCCGACGCGACCGTCTGTGAATTCTCGATTGCGACGGGCTCTTCGGTGATCACGGGTGATGCTTCCGCAATAGGTGATGAGGGGGAGTTGGGATTATTTGAGCTGGTGTTCGAGTCCTTCGTCGACCGCTTCTTCTTCAACAAACCTCCTAAACTCGGCATGAGATGGATTGGACGGGTCTCAGACTACGAGAGAGTCTAAGATATCTTTCATGAGCGGTCGGTTCCCAACAATTAGCTGATTCCTTGGGCTTTCCAGTAGCCCTCGACAGAGATATCAGACACCCGGCTATGGAAGGCCCGATAGAAGAGAATAGAAGCTTGTCGTGTCACTTGGGGTTCGTAGATAACGAGTCTATGTGGCCGTCCGATCCGAGCGTGAATTGGCCTTTTTCTGCGACTAGAGGCAGTGAACTTCTCGAGGACTGAAGGGTGCGAATTGAAGAACGTCAGAGCGGGGTTGGTAGATGATGCTCTGGCGACTGTGATCGAACACAGCTTATGGGCGGAGAGAGGGAGAGCCTGCCAGCCTTGCCCCGCGCGGACAGCGACCACGAACCGTGACGGATGGAAAGACCAAGCCCGCGTGATCCGCTCCTCTTCTCGAAGGAGGACAGTGGGAGAATCAGAGCACAATGGGTTCGCTGGCTGGTTCCAGGGAGGCCGTTTTCGGAACGATGCGCCAGAGAAGGGGGCCACGGCAACTCAGCAGGGCTCGAGATCGGATGAAAGCAACGCTGGGCCGGGAGAGACGGCAGAGAGGCACAGCAGGAGGAGGATCAGGGTCGGGATAAGCAGCACAGGAGGACGGGAGGCTGATCGGAGGCGCAGGGAGAGAGAGACACGAGATGGAGAGGACAGCGCCGGCGGGACGAGAGTGTCGGGAAGTCGAGCTCCATCATCCGGTCGCCTCTTGGGCTCTTCGACGCTACAACCAACGCCTGTCAACGGGCGCTCGACAGCACCAACGGCCTCTGAAGACACTACTGAGCCACCGGGCTCTGGCTAAGCATGCACCAAACGCCTCTCTGGGTCAGCAAGCTAACTCTGACATAGCGCCCAAGTCCTCGATTGCTGTGTACAGTATATATCATCGTCATCCTGCCATGCTCCACTCCGGCCGTGTTCAGGCTGTCAACAGCGCTGCTCGACTCGCTCCGGGCGATCCACGGCTTTCCATGGCTTGGACGCCCCCGCTTCGGGCTTATCCATATACCTAGACTTGCTCGTTGCGGACCCTGCGTCTCCATCGCGCTCATGGCGGTCAGCCTGCAGATCTACTGGCTCGTCGGCTTATAAGACTCCTTTCCTATCAACAACAGTATCGTCTAGCCTCCTGAAGTACGAGTCATTTAACCTCTTGGAAGCTGTCTTTTATGCAGCGGACTGACAAAGAAGCTATCGCAATTCTTTAAGAGGTACGGAGTACTCTAACCTTAGGTGTCCAATCAGGTATGGTTGCAAATGTTGCTCGGTTCTCGTCTATTCCCAAGGTCCAGTGCGTCACAAGGCTGTTGTTTCAATCCATGAATTCCATTACAACATTCCTACAGAGTGTGGTTTTGATTCTTCCAGTATGTCGCCAGCAGATTCATACATATCATGGAGAAACTGTTAGCGCTTTTTTTTCCTTTTCTGATGTCTAGATTGCGTTTTGTGCAGATCCTAGCCGAAGTGCACAATGGAACAAAGAAAAAAGCGTGTTTAAACTTTCCACGCGGTTATCCGAGAAAACGGGACATGGTGGTCAGTCGGTACGAGTTGGCCATTTCATTTTTTGCCTCGCGGACGTAAGGCCATACGAGAATGACAAATAAAGGAAAATAAAGGATGACCCATGTACTACAGCGAGCGGGCACTGCGTTCATTCTCGTCTGATCAATTTACATTTGTCAAGTCGAGAAACACCGCTCGGTCGACCTCCTGAAACGGTTTCCAAAATGGGAGTGTGTTCGAAGCCCAGACCAACATGGCGTCCAAGCCCTCGAGTATGGAATCCGAAAGTAGCAGTGAAAAATCCAGCACTTGCAGGGGGCATTGAGTAGTTGTAGTAGTGCTGACAGATAGGAAAGCCACAATTATGTGTTTCCTTTTGGCTTATGTATATATTTGCCGACGCCGCTCGGATGATCTGAACATGGGATCAGTGTCATTGTCAATTGTCCTCTTTACAGCTTACACTATAGAAGGTACGAGTAGACAAAAGTCCGAAGATACTCAGCTAATTCTCCTGACAGCACAAGAATCGATCAATTGATTTATTTCCCGTCCCTTCTCATAGAACAGACTATACGCTCCCGTACTCATCTCTGGTGAAAAACGGAACCATGGATCTCATAGAAAAGGATGGCTCAGTTTCAAAGGAAGAGAGGCATGAACAACAAGATGATCATATAATTAACCTAGACTTGGAAATGTCATTTCACGGGAGCATCATCGACGTCCCCGGATACCCATCTACAAACAGCAGCAACGAGTCTATACAGCAAGACCGAGATAGTTGCAAAGAATCAACAGATCCTAAAGGCACCGCGCTACCAACAGTTAGATGTCCAGAAGACGAAAATGTCCACGAGGTATCTTGGGACTCACCGTCCGATCCAGCAAACCCTCTGAACTGGCCATTCTGGATCCGCTGTCTCCTCATCGTACTTGTCAGCGCCAGTACCTTCCTAACTGGCCTCTGTTCAGGATTCTTCGCCCCCGTCGTGCCGTCTGTGATGGCGGAATTTGGTTCCACGAATGCTGCACTTGGGTCGTTTGTTGTTACGGTCTTTGTCCTGGGACTGGCCGCCGGTCCTCTCGTCTTCGCGCCTCTGTCGGAGCTGTATGGTCGTCTGATCGTGCAACACACAGGAAATGTAGGTTTTCTTGCATTCTCACTTGCATGTGCTTTGGCGCCATCTATGACCGCATTGATCTGGTTTCGCCTCCTTCAGGGCTGCTTTGCCTCTGTTGCCCTGACGAACGGCGGAGGGATAATTGCAGATACTATCCGACAGGAGAAGAGAGGTTTTGCTCTAGCAATGTATTCCACCGGCCTTCTAGTAGGACCGGTAGTAGGTCCTGTGGCCGACGGTTTTCTAGGGGCTGCAAAAGGATGGAGATGGATCTTTTGGGTTCTTTCTATAGCAGTGAGTATATGAGCTTTCTATCATCGTAGCATCCATGCAACGATGACCTTTTCAGACATGGTAGAGCGACTAACATGATAAGCCTACAGATCAGCGCAATAACCCTCCCATCCTTCATCTTCTTCCGCGAAACGTATGCTCCAGTCCTCCTCGAACGCAAAGCATCTCATCTTCGCCAGAAGACAGGAGATCCGGCCTTCCATTCACAATACGCATCCAATCTCACCCCCCGCGCACACTTCAAGCGCGGTATAACCCGTGCGATGAAGATGCTAGCTTTCTCACCCATCGTCCTCGTCCTCTCGACCTACATGGGCCTGGTCTACTCCTACTTCTACCTCCTTATCACTACCCTATCAGAGATCTTCAGGACGACCTACGACTTCAGCCCTAGCATTTCCCGCCTGACATATCTGGGGATAGGGGTGGGGTTTCTCTTCGCACAGATCTTCTTCGCCTACATGAGTGATAGGATCCTGAGGCGGATGAGAAGAAGCAGAAAGGAAGAAGGAGGCAAGGATGAGGATGGGGAGATGAAACCAGAGTATAGACTACCGCTCACGGTTATCGGAGGGGTATTAATGCCCATCGGATTCTTCTGGTACGGATGGTCCGCGCAGGCGAAGATGCACTGGATCATGCCGTTGGCGGGGACTGCGATCCTTGGGTATGGGAATGCTCTTATCTTCGTAAGTCGTGCAACTTAAAAAGAACAAAATCACTTTCACCCAAGAGACAAAGGCTGATTGATTGGTAAACCAACCAGATGAGCCTCCAAACATACCACATCGACGCCTTCACCATCCACGCCGCCTCCGCCATCGCCGCCAACACCGTCATCCGCTCCATCATGGCGGGCGTCCTGCCCCTCGCAGCCCCGCGGATGTACGAGGTCCTAGGCATCGGATGGGGCAACACCCTGCTTGGGATTCTGGGCCTGGTTCTGGTCCCTGTTCCCTACCTGCTGTTGACCTGCGGCGAGGGGATCCGGAAGAGGGGCGCGAGGAAGTTGATGGAGAGGCTTTGAGATTGTGATTCACTCTTTTTCATCAGTGATATATGCTCTTGGGACGGTGAAAGATAGTGGGAAACGGTAGACGAATGTTTTGTGATGAAGGGACGTTGGATGTTCTTTTTGAAAAATTTTGAGATAAGCCCTGCACATGACGGACTAAACTAATGACTATCTACCTAATCTAGATCGATATTCTACTCCTCCGGGTCAATGGATTATGAATGATAGAATCTATGTGTTCATGTTGCATGTATTATTGTACTTTTTCCTTTTCTGATTCGTGATTATTTTCTTTAAACCCATCATCGGATTCTGGCGGTCCAGTCTCTACCAGAGGTACTTATCTTCTTCAGTTCTTCCGGTCGACTAGCATCTATACCTATCTAATGTTAAATAAACAGTCTCATGTACCAGTGGAATTCGCTAGTTAGATAGGATATAGCGTTTTAGAAATGGGGGGATCTCAAAGCATATGTTACAGACGTCGATACCCGTGCTGAAATATAAATCCCAAGATCTAAAGACACAGCCAGGCAGATCCTAAACACACCAGCCAACTGTTTTCCTTCCGCAATCTATCGGCATATATATATGTGTATTAATATATCTACATCCATAAAAGACACGCTACCTACTGACAAATCCCAAATTTGCTACTCCTACGTCCTATCCTGTACAGTACGCAGATTACCGCTCAGCTTTATTTGATCGCTGTTGCAAAAGCACACAATATGCTAGCTCTATCTGCTTGCTTACTTACATACACCAGAAGAAGCAACCGGAAGTTGTTCACTTCATACAACGGTTGCATCGTGATGACCGATTCACGTAAGGTAGGCTGCACGACAAGGATAATGTCGACCCTATTCAAATTCCAACTTGTCCGCAAAAGAGTTTGCTGCGGTCCATGAAATGAAAACCCACAGGCATGCATAAAAATGCCAAGACAAAAAGGGATATCCATAAGGCAGAAGCTGAAACAGAAGAAATGGGGCTCGGGTGCCTGGGCTAAGTAGGGGAGAGCGAGATGGAAGGGAAAAAGCGTTATATGCGATAATGCGCCATATTCTTCTTGATCTCCTCCACGATCTCCACCGCCTCCAGCGCACTTCGGGCCTCAAAATCGTACCGCTTCTGCTCACTGGCGTCGTTGCCCCTGAGGACCATGACCCGGAAGCTCTTCGGATGGCGTCGACTCACTTTACATCCCACGACATCGTTGAAACTGATGGATCGCGTCTTGGCGCTATTCTCAAGTACCGTCTTGCCCGTATCGCCGGGCATGATGTGCATGTAGTCGTTGTCAAAGGCCAACACGCGCTGGTTCGAAGCAGTGAAGGACATGGGCTGTTTGCGGAATACGTGGTAGCGACGGTAGTAGCCTCCAATGAGGTCCTGCTTCTGGGCGAGAGGGTGTAGCATTCGCTTTTCGCCTTTCTTGCCTTTCTTTGACGCATTCGCATTGTCGATTAGAAGAGGTGCGTTAGGGGAAGAGCTACCCGGCGAGCCTCCCAGCGAGAGCGGGCCTGCGCCAAAGCGCCTGCGGACCAAGTCAAGCTCTGTGATATTGCCGAGTGCCTCGACGGTGCGGTCCAACGGCGCGACGGTGTTGGATCCCGTGACCTTCAGGAGGTAGTTTCCTTTGTCGAGCCTCCATCTCTTGCATACCGAATCAAGGATCTCTGCAATATAGCTGTCCGTAGACGTATTTACTGTCATAACCTGGCTAGATGTCTCAATATTGATGAACCGGATCTTAAGGGTCTTGGCGACACCCTTTCGGGTCGCATGGGATGCCTGTACCGCTGGCCGGTCCGCGGGAGTGAGACTGCTGTCATTCAACGCCGAAGAGAAGGGTTGGCCTAGTATCGGACGGTTAGTGGTAGGCTTGGTTGGAGCCGCGGGCTGATTTGCAGTATTCGACACTGGCTGTGCAAGATCGCTACTCTCCTCGGGGACGGCAGCTTGACTGCTAAAGTTGGGGTATAGGCGTTCGTTTTCCTCAAATTCAGCCTGTGTAGCTTCGACAAGAGCAAACTCATCATAGGGCTTGCTCCTTGATCGCCCCCTGGCTGCGGCAGCTCTGTTATTGTTTGAGGTGAAATCGACAATTGGCAGGTTCCGCCCTAGAGGCGGGAAATCATACTCGACTTCACCATCTTCGACCATTCTCAGAGTCCATCTGTTCACACTCAGTTTACTATGCTCTATGGGCGGTTTTCGACCCTCCTCAGTATATCTCCACAGGCTTAGTCCGATGGCCTCTGCAACAGTCACGGGACCCGTATTGTCTCCATCGGTGGATTCCCGGAGAAGCGGCATATCAAAAGGCTCATCGGGCTCAGAGGAGAACGGAGCATAAATTTTGATGTTCAATGCGGTGTTGGAGCCCTTCCCTGATAACACCGCAAATCTTTCGACAGGATTGGCAGGTGCTTTCTTTCGGGCGTTGAGCGCTTTAGAGAGCAGACTGACAGGTTGTACCGCACTGATTGGGCGAGGAGGAGGAAGCTCCTGCAATTCAGGGGCGGGATTCTTGGGCTTTTTCGGTGATGCCGTCTGAGGCTCTGCTCCGTTTTGCAGCTTATGCATCATTGCCATTGGTGAAGACGAGCCTAAACTGCCGGTAATGTCGACGTCTTCCAGCAACGAGGCCGAACCAGCTGTGGCATCAAATTCAGAAGAGAGCGCAGATTCGACAGATTCTGCGTCGGAATTTTCGTCTTGCTCATTCAGGTCTCCGAGGGGCATGTGTTCACCATCCAAATCGCCGCCATGCTCGTCGAGCTTCTTTTGCGCTGGCTCGATGACCTGATCCTGAGACGAGAACTGGATCTGCCGCCGTTTAAAGACCGATGGATCTAACTCGTTCTCAGAGGACATGTCGCTGCTCGTAGCAGTATCTCGCCGTGCGCGCTCTTTCACTGCCTCGACTGCTCCCAGGGAGCCCCTTCGGTATCGGCTGCCCACATTTGTGCGAGAGGGTGAAGTCACCATCACTTCCGGGCCATCCTGGCGATCTAATGCCCGGATTGGTGAAGACCCGGCCCGAGTTCTTATCGGCATCTTGGAGAACTTTATCTGCTGAGCAGCCCTAGAGAGTGTGTAAGCAGGGGAAACTGCAGGGCAAACATAAAAAAAAAACCGAGAGCCTTTCGTCATGTGAAGGATGCTGGACATCATGCGTTACTAACCTGTTGTTCGAGTCGCCTTCCTCATCGGTATCATCGCTCAGGTCGCTGGAATCTTCCTCCTCCGCTTCGCGCTGTCTCTGGTGCTCCTGCTGCTGGCGTTCCCTCCGGCGACTCCTCTTCCCACCCTTTCCATGGTGCCGTGGCCCGAACGTATACGTACTCCCTCCACCGCCAGTCACCATTCCACCTTCCTCATCATCTCCCTCCTCGCCGAACCCGAATCCCTTCTCGTTTGTTTCGTTGTTGGCATTCCGAGTGGCACTGAACTGGTAATATTCCGACGAAACGGCAGTCGTGGTAGGAATTGGCGGAGAGTAGGTGCGTTTGATATGAGCAGCGACGGTCAGGGCAGCAGGATTCGTGGAAGTCGAGGACCAGCCAGCGGCGCGAAAGCCCGGGGTGTTGAGTACATTGTTGTTGACATTGATGAGACGGTCGCCGACGCCATCCTTGATCGTGGATAGGTATGATGTGCGTAATTGCCAGATCGTGAAACTATATAGCAATCGTGTTTAGTCGATCAATCGCATGATCTAGGAACCGGGGCATTGCCGTGCGGGAAACGGGAATGCGGGGTCCGTATCGCGACTTACTCCTCATTCTGAAGGAGAGACATTTTCTAGCCTCAAAGACTAAGACTGTAAATCTGACTATAGCACAGAGCAGATCTGGCCCTCAAACTGTGCTGGCTGACCTGATCGACGGATGGTGAAGTAGAAGTAACTCAGGTCGCGATCGGCATGGCCGATCCTAGAACATATGGCATCCAGTGAAGACGGTATCTTGCGGAGTACAGGACTTCAAAGAGCGTGAAGAAAACGTAGAGACTCAATCAGGGCCAGCCTGAAGAAAGGAACGTTGTGAACAGGGAATCTTGTGAAAGCGTGGAGTTCGTGACGGTAGGGGAAAGTTCACGATCGGACAGCGTGAGATCGTCGCAGACCCGCGATACTGATTGGGGAGGTGTTGCTCCAATACCCGACTCTCCCGTGGGGAAGTCCGGCCGCGTCAGGACCGGATCGCTCCGTTTTCAGTAGTTTGAGACCCTGACCCATCTATCCACTAAGCTAACAATGCCTTTGCTGGAGTTATCCAGCCTTTACTCTCAAGTCGCAGAGATCTACAAATAGTATCATGTTACTTTGGTTCCTTCTTGAATATGAATTATTCAATTCCACGTAATCACTATCACAACAAGAGTACCTTTTGGTTGCAATCCAACACCATGGGGAGTACCCGAAACAGAATCGTAAAACCCCAGAAAGTGCATAAGATGTCCGGTAACGTTTCATTGCAAGATTTTTACTGTACAGAATCCGACCAGATTACATCCTACCCAAGGCGCTTCCATGCGTAAGATTAGACTCATACAACGCCACCCTGCCAGTTCGTGAAATCTCAAGCTTTTGCTTTTGGCTTGCGACCCCGTTTCTTAGGCTTCTCCTCCTCATCGTCGTCAATGAAATCATCGTCGTTGGCCTTGCTGGCCTTCGCAGTTTTCTTTCCCTTTCCTGCACCGCCCTTTTGAGCCGCTGATTTCTTCGGCACTTTGACGTACTTGTCCTTCTTTAAATCAAGCTCTTCGCTCTCGTCTTCCTGTCTGGCCTCCCCTTCGAGAATTTCTTCTTCCTCGTCGGATTCCTCAATCGCGTCTTCGATGTCAGGCTTGACCTTGGGCATCTTCTTTGGTGCCACAACGCTGCTAGTCTTCATGAAGGGCAGTGGGTGTGAACGCTGGTTGTAAAGACGTGTGAAAGTGGCTTTCGTCTGAGAGTCAATTTTCACCTTGGACTCGTCCATCGGACCGAGGCCAAGCTCGACCATAGCATCCCAATCCTCGCGAGTGAGGAAGTAACTGTCCATGAGGTCAATGACATCTTCGACGCTGTCCTTACCCTCATCCATCAATCTCCGGATTAACTTGTTCCAGAGGATTGGGAAATACTGCTGTCTGATCTCGTCACGATCACCTATAGAGCGAAGACGCATATGGCCCTGTATTTCCTTGACATAACGTGCGAGTTTTCCTAAGAAATAGACGTCAGCAAAGAATCATCAAGAGATGAATCAAATGTAACGTACCTTGCTTGCTATTCTGACCAAGCCAGCTGGTAAATGCTGGCCGGTCTATCATATTACCAGACATGAAGCTAGCCGGCCGGACAAAGCTGAAAGCAGCATGCGTCGGCATCAAGCTCCATTGCTGCTGGGAACCATGGATCATGCTATCAACAAGGTCGCCGTCACTGATGCTTGAAGCTGCTTTATCAGTAAGCTCAAGTAGTTTCAAAGATCGTTCTTTCCCCTGGTAGCCACTAGCCAGCATAGGGTTAGTCTTCAAGTAGTTTTCTTGAAGCATCAGATAGCTGAACTCATGGTCGTTAAAGTAAAGCTCGATCTTATCATTGAGGGTAGACTTCGAGCTTGGAGAGAACATTTGCGCACTCAAGATCTTGCTGACGATGTCCCACGGCTTCAGGATGACATGTTTTTCCCACGCCTTGGACATCTCTTTGCCTTTGTCGTAGTCTAACTGCTGCTGATCAAGCTTCACCGTGGACAGCATATTAATCACTTGACGTATATCTGAGTGCGTGCCTTCAATCAGGCCGTCAAGGACTTGAGGTGGAATCTTGAGGCCCTCTCTGAAGCAAATAGTCGACAATCTGGCCCGAATTTGCTCGGCAGTAGGCCGTCTGAAAGGCAGTTCATATGTTACATGGTCGAAAGGCTTCATCTTCGGCAGTCTCCGGTCATTGCAGATCAGAATCAGCGGAATCCGAGTCTTCTTGGCAACAGCTGCCAGAGCTCCGACACCGCCTCGATCACCGGCTGACATTCCATCGACCTCGTCCATGATCAGTACGAGATTCTTCTTCTCACTTTCAACCTTCTTCCCCTCGCCGGAGAAGTAGCCCTGAAGAGAAGTCGTGTCCAAAACTCCAAGAAGACCACTTTCCACAAGCTTCTTGCTCCTAGTATCACTTGCATTCGTCTCAACTATGTCGAAGCCCTCGAGCTTGGCAACCAAATGCGCCGCAGTTGTCTTACCAACACCCGGAGGCCCATGGAGCATGACAGCACGGTAAGTGCCGGAGCCATCCTTGCCTGGTCGACTGAAATTCAGTTTGGCATTCTTCCGCCAGTTTCGCAACCAGAATTGAAGCTTCTCCACGACACCCTTGTTTCCACAGATCATGTTTATAGACGTTGGTGCGTATTTTGTGGTCCAGAGACGATCATCCGTCCTAGGTCCTTGAGACCCTGAAGGTGTCGTCTCGGTTCCTTTTGGAGCATTAGCTCCCAATGAGCCAATGGCCTTGGCCTTTTGCTTCTCTTCTCGGTCAATTTCAGCAGCCATCTCTCTAATCTTCTTCTCTTCAGCCTTCTTCTTTTCCTCGTACTTCTCCGCTGCCTTCCCATCACCACCATTGGCGGGGAGCCGCCTGATCAACTCGAAGAGACCGTCCTCATTTATCGTCTTAAGGTTGAACTTCTTAATCGTCTCGAGCTTCTTGGGGCCCGCGTCGCTGCCTAGGACAACATAGCTTGTTTTCGAGCTGGGTGCAGAGGTGACTTTACCACCATATCTTTTAACAAGCGACTGCCCTTCCTCGCGGCCTAGCGTATCCAAGATACCGGTGAATACGAAAGATAGACCAGCAAGACAGTTCTCGGCCCCGACAGGTATCTCCTTGGTTCCGGCTCCAGGAGGAGGCTGTGACCGCTGGGCTTGGTTGGCAAAGTTGAACTTCCTAGGCTCACCAGATGGCGGAGGTGGTGTAGGCGGCCTGACAGTTGGGATACTATCAAAAATATCCTGGATCTCTTTGCTCTCCGGCCTGTCTTTCTTGGTAGGTGTCGCTTTCGGTTTCTTCGGAGCTGGAGTGGAGGCTGTCTTCCGCTGTGCAGGCTTCTTTGTCTCCTCATACGATTCGCTATCTTCATCTTTGTCGAGCAGTGCTTCAGACTTGCGTTTGCGTCCATTTTTCATAGGTGAAACTTTCGAGTGTTTCGACGAAGCCTTGGGTACATCCTCCATTACCACATCCTCATCACCATCGGGCATGGACGCTCGCTTCTTTCTCGTTGCATCTTCAGATGCTGCAACCGCCGGTTGTACGACGAGCTCCTCGAAGTCGCTTTGATCCTCATCCTCCTCGGCGTAGTCGTCATCACCCCTCCCCGACTTCCGGTACTCCGTCGCAAAGATATCATCCCCGCCAAGGTTATCTTCAACATCGATAGTATGGACCTTTTTGTTTGTCTCTTGCGCCGGATTTCTTTGAGATCGTTCCTTCCTGACCGAAGGGGGAGTCTCTCCGCGAATCTCGGCTGGATTATCTATTCCCTTCGTTTTCTTGGTTTTAGGTGTACCTTTATCGACCTTTCCGTTCGAAGAGGTGCGATTTTGCGGCTCTGGGGTATCAGTCGTCTCCGTGTTCTCCGCTTTCGGAGGCCTCCCTCTCTTCTTGGTCGATGCGAAATACGCGGAAGTGGTCGTAGGTTCGCCTTTAGCTGCTTCTACCTTTCTGCAATTGCAAATATATCAGCTGCTATACCCCGACATAAAAGAAAGTATGAAAGAGGCCTGTACTGTTCTTTTGCTGGCTTAGCCTTAGGTGCTGGCGCCTTAACGGGAGGAGCTTCCTCCTCTTCGCTGTCGTCCACAACCTTCCTGCTACCTATATTCTAGCTGTCAGAAAATGTAGATCTTAAATTGCATCAAGATAATATCATACGCCTCTTTCGTGTGGCAGAGGGATCCTGGCGTTCATCCAGCGTCAGCAGGTTACTTTCCCAAGAATGACGTATGTACAAGCTCAAAGAAGCACATTGAGCATTGAACCCAACGTATATCTGAATAGAAATATAATCTGTGAAAGAAACATATACAAAAATCACATGCGTACCTCCTTCACTGGGGTCTTTGCCGCAGAGGCATTGGAATCTTGGCTGCTCTTGCCACCAAAGAAGCTCCTAATATCAGCGGGCATGTTGGATTTACTACATGCAACGATCCATCAACAAAATAAAAAAAGAAAATAGAACCGGGAGGCAGTTGATGATAGCCCGCAGGAGCACGGTGCGAGGTGGTGTTGCGACCCAGCTCTCCAAAGACAGGAAACTAACACGTCCTTTCCGCGGGGAGACGCGCCTGCCTGCGCCTGCGCCCCAGCGTGATCCATTAATGTGCTTACATAAGGCAAAGCATTGTGGCACGTGCACTCGGGCGCTTGCGCCCTTTCGGGACATCGGGGAATCCAGCGCCGCATCTGCGAGTCGGCGACAAGAGCCGCAGATTTCGAGATCGAGCAGCCAAACCGTGACAAGTCGCCCTCTTTCACTCTTCAGCTAGGATCTGCCTCCCTTCTGTTCTCTCAAAAATGGGTCCGCAGCTGAAGATGTTTGCAGGGCCTCAATTGGCCCTGTTCCGGCCCTCATGTGAGCGTTATCAAAACCAGCAAAACGAAGGTTTTCAACCAATTCATGCTGACATATATTTTCTTGGGCAAAAGGCTTGACTCCCTCGCTTTCACGATGTTTCTCGACGACCTCTCCGGCTCTCGACTGGCTGACTCCGAAATTCATGGAGAAGTCCAAGTCCCCGAAGGGTCGTCCCCATGTGCCGACGGGCGGTTCGACTCGCGGTACGACCGTCGTCTGGGGTGACTACGGCCTGCGCATGAAGGACCACGACAGACGAGTATCCGCAGCACAGCTGAAAATTGGCGAGGAGACAATCCGTCGACGGCTGAGAGGAATGAACTACACCCTGTACAAGCGGGTGAGCGCCAACATCGGTGTCTACACGTCTGGAAACGAGATGCGTATGGGTAAGGGTAAAGGAAAATTCGACTACTGGGCGTGTCGAATTCCCGTAAGCAGGATCGTTTTTGAGCTCAAGGGCGATCTGCACGAGAAGGTTGCGAGGGAGGCGTTCAGATTGGCGGCTCACAAATTGCCCGGTACGTTCAGTGTTAATCTACATTATCGTTATTATATGTGGAAGCAATCCATGCTGATGCAGAACTGGTCATTAGGACTCTGGGAGTTCGTGAAGAAAGGCGACCCGCCAGTCGTCGGCCTGACGAAACTCGGCAACGGCGTCACACTGGAGAGCCTCAAGCGGCCACGGAGACAAGTGCCCCTCGGCGCGGAAAAGTCTCCTGAGTCGCCAAAGACCACTTCTTCTAGCAACTCTCCTTCTCAATAAGCTTCTTAGCTGATCTCCTTCTCCCCGCCTCCTTCATGATACCGCCATTATATTATGTACTATGTACTTCGCGCCATGACGCCCTTCGACGTCCATCTACCTATGCCCCGACACCCGAACCAGGCCCATACCTCTGTTGTCTCCTACTCCGTCTCGCCGCCTCATCAATGCCCTGATTGTCCGGTTTCAGGTCTTGAGTGTACACTACCTATCAGCTTTTCTCTTCCTTTTCTGCAGCCGAGCTTTGTGTTTATGCAAGGAAATAGGACAAAAGGGAGATAAATTCATATAAAATTCCACGAGAACTGTACCTTTGTCCACTTCCCCAGACACATTATTCGTCTTTCCCCCGAAACCATCTTCGACCGTCGTCTCTTGACCGTCTTCCAAACTGTCCCTACGTTCCCGTTCTTGCTCATCCGACTCCGGAAGAAGTGTCTTTATTTCACTGACCGTGTGCTCAGCGTTGGCTGTATCCAACACAAACAATCACTCCCGATTAGCCGAGCTACAACTGTGATTTAGGCGATTGGCAAAAAAAAAGCGACATGACATACCACCGAGCTGTCCACTCTGTTTCGGCCTTGGCTTCGTGAACTCCTGGATAGATTCGTATCTATTTCACCAATTGGGGCGCCTGTCAGCTTGTCGCTAAAGGCAAAAATATATTAATGGGAGAAGGCAGAGGGGGAAAACGCACTGTCTGCTCTCCCCTCCCGGCTCTGTATCGAGGAGTTTAGAAGACATCGTGAATGAATCGTAATCGTACTCTATGCGCCGCGCAGTAGATCGATTGTATGAGAAATACGAAAACTTTTATTTCCCAGAAGGCTCTCAATCCATTCAATCGTTAGTAATAAACGGCCTGAGGTTGCAGGCATAAACTGGGACCGGTGTGACATATTGAGAAGCTCCGCTCAATTTGCGTTCGGCATGGCAAATGACGTAGTCCGCCGAATCTGGGCAAGCTGATGGAACTGAGGTCGCAAACCTTCCCCCCTCGACCTTTTTCTCCGTCCGACCGTTTTCAATTTGATGGTCGAATTGTAGTAGATACACGGAAAATTCCAACCTCGTCTATTAGATGCATGATATTTTCTAATGCATATACTGCACAAGATACTATCCTCTTGCGGGTACCTAGCTCTGATACCTATCCTATCTACTTTAGTAAAAACCACCAATACCGCTGATGCCAGGAACAAAGGGACGGATGTCTAGTTTGGGACGGAAAAGAATCTGCATATGAATGATATCATATTTTCGCAGATCTGGGAATTACATGGCTTAGTGGAGCCGTAAGAAGTTTACCCCACTGACCATCCAAGTAGCGGGGCCTAAGTTTTTGACCAGAGATTGAAGTCATCAGGGTACATCAACAGACATGGGATTCGATATGTTTCATCTATATTACATGTATGGGTATAGCCGTTAAAGCAATACCCTTCATCGATACTCATGCCCATAATGGGCTGAACATGAAAAGAGTAATAACCGGTGTAAGTGGTCATAAAATTTTCAAAGGGAGTAAAGAAAAGAACGGAGGAATTGGGAGGAGAGAGGGGGAGAGGTGTAGGGTTGGCGTCATCGCGCGGACATAGAATCGCAGGATATATATATCCCAGCCGTGCGAGAAAGAGTTGGTCAGGAAGCGATTAAACGATCTATGCAGCGACGAAGTTCTTGACGTCTACAGAAAGATATTAGTACCTGGTTAATCTATAAACTAAATCGTAACAACTTACTCTCGAGCCAGCGGACATATTCCTTCTGCTCCTTAACCTGGATGTAGTCCGGAATCACATTGGCCAGCTCGGCGTTGATGCCGCGCTCCTCGAGGTAGCGCTCAAAATAGTTCTGCAGGTCCTCGTCCAGATTCTCGAAAGGAGGGCCGGCGTACAGGCTCTGTCTGGCCCAGTCCTTCTCCGCGGTCTGGGCGTGAGCGAGGTCAGGCTTGGAGAAGTAAGAAACCTCCTCGACCTGGAAGATGCCGTCCTGGGCAACGGTCTGGATCAGGAGGGCACCAGCACCAGGCTTCTCGACGGTCACGTTGACGCGGGCAGGGAAGCTGGGCTCAAAGTCCCGGTCCAGGTCCTCGTCCAGCTCGCGGTCGGAGGGAGCCAGGCGGTCCTCGGTGTGGGTTCCAACGTTGCTGCCGCTGGGGCGGCCCTGGTTAACGGGGTGAGAGCCGCGCTGGAAGTCCATCTCGTCGGAGAAAGCGGCGTCATCGAACTCCTCCTGCTCGCTCAGGTTCTGGAGGTCGGCAACAGTGAAGGTGACACGGATGCTGAGCAGAATGGGTTAGAATGCAGCTCATATACAACCGTACCGGCCCTACTCACTCTTCATTGCCAAACTTGCGGGTGAAAACGACTTCCTGCTCTCCGGGGACATCCTTGACCTAGATTCGGAATTAGGACATTGCGCCTTTTAATAACGGGTGCCCGTTCCAACTCACCTCCCAAGGGCCGTTCTCGAGCAAGTATTTGACATTCTGGACCGAGCTCTCAAGGTCGCTAAGACCGGAAGCCTTCTCGTGCTTCAGCTCCTCCTCAAACTTAGCGATCAGCTCGAGATCACCTGCAACAAATGTCAGAAAATCCGTCCTCTACGGGCAAAACCAAAAATGTGTATGAGGGGTCAGAGGAAAAATTTTCCCCTTCTCCAATGGCGACGCTCACCTTCGCCGGCAGGTTCTCTCAGAATTGTGGCAGTCGAGAAGGCAGGGTAGGATGGTCTGGCAGCCTGCTTCCAAGAAGACTGCAGAAGACCGGATTTCTGAACCGTCGACAAAGGTCGCAACCCGGAGGTCCGGGGCGCAAGGGCGAAGGATCGGGAGAATGTGCGAGGCACGGAGCGGGTGAAGGTGCGGAGAGACAGCATCTTGAATGGGGAGTGGAATTGAGGAATTCCGAGGAGAGAGAAGAGTGATGAGTTGGCAGATTGAAGGAGGTTGTTGGTTGGAGTTTTTTGGGATGCGAGGCGAGCGATGATGTTACCGTTCCGAAGAGTTGGGCGGCGCCAAGACCGCGTGCAGCAAGCTCGAGAAAACTCTAGCCATCGGCGGCCGGGGGAGCTCTACATAGCTCAGCATGTGGCTCCTCTATAATAAATTCCCTAGACTTTTTGGAATGAACATGAATATTGAGCGCAAATTAAACCCCTTGAAAATCTAAATTACTCACAAGCCAATTTTTACATACATGCGCTCTATATACCATCGTACTGCATAAACTCATCGTAAATGGATACACACGGGCATAAAAAAAAGATATATCTGGAAATAGGTATTCACGACAACCCCTTAGGCGGGAAAGTTGAAGGCTGTTTCCCTCCATCTCTTGTAAGCCGTATAAACTTCATCGTGCTTAGACTGGACCACTCTCCGTTCCATGATGCCAGCCTTAACCGTACCTCTTCTTCGGTAAGGTCTGG
>NW_027192527.1:5102354-5312381 GCF_041956765.1 Thermoascus crustaceus | reverse complement strand
CCCAGAAGCCTGTCGTAAACTCTTTGTCTTCGACCCCCTACCGTTGCTCGAGCGCCTCTTCTCGCTTGCTAGGAGGGCGGCCTTTCCGTCGTTCTTGCTTAAGCTGTTCGATTTCTTCATCGCTACGGTGGATGTATCTGTCGACATGACATTATTAGCCGCCTGTCAATCGAGATGCGAAAAGAGGATTCGGGTATTCACTTCTTTATTAACTCCGCAATATCGGCGTCTGACATTGGCGACGAAGCGTCCTCGATACATTCCTGAAACCAGGAGACTCTGTTCACTGCAATAGGTCAGCTTGGGGAAAGGCTGTTCGCAACCCGCACATGGTCTCCTTGGGTATAATAACAACGGATGGAAATCTGAACTTGTGCGGGCAACTCACCATATAACTGTCTCCCCTTCGATATGGTGGAGGCGATGCGGGCAAGCCTATCCTCCCGGGCACCAGCCCGGCGCAGCCGCTTCGCGTCTCTGCTGTTCTCGTGGAGAGCTTCGAGTTTTCCACCCCGCTTCTTGGTGATATGCTTCTGAATCTTGTGAAGGTTCTTCGCCATTTTGAATGCGCCTCTGCTGTGCCAGCTAGCTTCCCTACAGAGCGGGGCAGAGGTGCTGGAGATCCCTTGCTCGAATGTTGGACTGGATGAGGGGATCTTTTTACTCCGCGGATTTCGAACCAGCAGAATCGGCGGGCGGTGAGAGCGGGAAGCAGCGCCCGACGCGGGGAGCCAATGGCCGGGCCGTTCTCCAGGTGATCGAGGCTTCGCGTCTGGCGCGTCAGTGATGCCCTGGACATTCCCCAGGCACCGTGCAATGTAGTGTTATTCACGTCGCCTGGGTCCTGGTCCTCTTTTTGTCATCCCTTTCTCCCCTTGTCCCTAGGGACCGGGATCATATTATTTACTGCTCTTAAAGCTTCGAATCGGGACAGCTGGCCAGCGGTGCAGCACCCCCGTGAATGCTCCTTCTTTGCATGTAAACAAGACGGCGGCCACCTTGTCGCCTGAGGGCGCCCGCCATGGGTATTCAAGGTACGGTGCATTGAATGATACTACGGCATGAGTTAATCTAGTCTACAGGTCTTCATGGCCTTCTCAAGTCGATCCAGAAGCCAAGCCACTTGAAAAAGTTAAGCGGTCAGACGCTGGGAGTGGACGCATATGGATGGCTGCACCGTGGTACAGTCTCCTGTGCCATTGACCTGGCTCTGGATAAGCCCACAACAAAGTATGGCCACTCGTCTGCTTCCGTCAAATACAATCTGCTAATGCCGTCACAGGCATATCGAGTTCGCATTGAACCGTGTGCGCATGCTCATCTACTTCGGCGTGACGCCATATTTGGTCTTTGATGGCGACAATTTACCCAGTAAATCTGGGACCGAATCCGACAGACAGAAAAGACGTGATGAGTCCAAGAAGCTGGGTCTGGAGCTGTACCGTAAAGGACGAATGGCGGAAGCTCAGCAGGAATTGCAAAAGGCTATCGATGTGACGCCGTACATGGCTCGCCAACTGATTGAAGAACTAAAAAATATGAAGATCCAATATGTGGTGGCGCCGTACGAGGCAGATGCTCAATTGGCATACCTTGAACGACAAGGCATTATCAATGGCATCATCTCTGAAGATTCGGATTTGTTGGTATTCGGCGCGAAACGTCTTATATCCAAATTGGACCAACACGGTGACTGCATCGAAATTAACAGGAGCGACTTCACTGCCTGTCGCGATATCAGCCTGATCGGATGGACAGACGCTGATTTCCGACGCATGTGTATTCTCAGCGGTTGCGACTATCTCCCCAGTATTCCAAAAATGGGACTGAAGACCGCTTACCGAAACATCCGGAGATACAAGAACGTGGAAAAGGTCCTGCGAATGCTTCAATTTGAAGGGAAATACAACGTGCCAGCCGACTATCTGGACAATTTCAAGCAAGCGGAGCTCACATTTCTCTACCAACGAGTCTTCTGCCCCAAGGAAGGGAAGCTGGTTACCCTTACGCCGCTAGACGACGGCGTCAAGGTAGAAGAGATGCCATTCATTGGTGCTGATATTGATCCAGAGATAGCAGTCGGGGTCGCATGCGGAGATCTGGATCCAATGACGAAGGAGCCTATCAACTTAAAGCCATCGACGGCAGGAAGGCTCACCACCGGCATTACCCGGAGACAGACTCTGTCCTCAACTGCCGACTTGAAGCCCAACAAGCCTATCAGCTCGTTCTTCACTCCCAAACGGGTTCCGTTAGCAGAACTTGATCCGAACAGTCTCACTCCTTCTCCAAGCCAACAGCGTCTCCTTGAACGCCATGCCAACAATTCATGGGAGACAAGTCCGGCACCCTCGCAGCCTAGTGTGACCAGGTCTTCTTCCCTTCGACTATCGCTGCCGGCCGGGAGTCCAATGGTCAGGAGTGTAGAAAGAGAATCGTTTCTTGCTCGAGCAGCTAGGATCTCAACTTTTCAATCCGCGAAGCGCCAAAGACTGTGCTCTGACGCAGACGAGGAGTCCTTGCCAGATCTCAAAGAACGCCGCAGTCGCTTTTTTACATCTACGGATGAGCAAAGTCCGAGCGGACAGAAAATAACGAGGACCAAGAAAGCGCGCAAGTCCGACTTTGGAGTATTCTCGGATGACGTCGCCGAAGAAATTATGTCACAGCTTCCGGATGTCGTTGCGCCTACTGACTCTGCGAAGGAGAGCGCCTCAGTTGCACCGGGCACAAATGGTTCTGGAGACAGTTCCTTGCCAACAACGTCGCCAGACCCTACGAACCCCTCAGAAGCACGGGAGGAAACCGGACAGGATACCCAGGCCACCGTCTCCACCGAACCCAGCGACGACTCTAACGCAACTCAGGACAGCACGCAACAGACCACGCCTACCACATTTGTGAATGCTGATTCAGACCCGGAGCTGTTCAACCGGGTTTTGGAGTTCCATGTGCAGAAGCAGAACTCTGCCCTTCTTTCCAAGCACACATTTAAGGGCAATACAAATTCGACGAGCTCTGCGCACAAGGGCGTTAGTGCGAATAAACCCACCATGAGGCAAGGTCCAGGGTTGAAGCCGTCCAGTTCCTCTCCGGGACTGTCCCGGGCTGTCACCCAGCTCAAAGGCCAAAGGCTGACGCCTCTGCAGCGGCTCGGGCAGAACGCATTGACCAAGTCGAGGTCCATGGACCGGCTCGGGGCAAGGACGCCGGTCACGGGGCCGAGAGATTCGGGATATGAATCAGACTTTGGAGCAGGCAGGCCACCGGTTACTACTCGTGCGCCGAACCATCGGGGGAGCGAAGACCTGCTTGTCCCGAACAGCGATGACGAAGACGGTGATTCCCGTGACAACCCCAGGCCGAACCAGCCGTCATTGGACCTGAAACGGTTCTCCTTCACACCGAAATAGGTATGTATAAGCTTTTGACTAAGGTATTAGCATTGAGCATTGAATAGGCGTTGGGAGTGGGATTGGTTTAATAGAAAACGATTATTCATATGTTTGCGGATATCTGTTTGCTGTATTCCGTACCGTGTTTGGCAGACCCGGAAGGAGGAAGCGGTAGACGTTATCAGATATATATGGATGATAGATGGAGCCGTACTATTCTTTGCGTGCCATGTGCCATCTATGTTCTGCTGTACCGTACCTGCGTCGGACGTTGGTATACTGGCGCGGGCCCGGTCTCCGCGCGGCGGGCCTATGCCACGGGCGATAAAAGCGCGAGGCTGGAGATCGTGGAGAAGCGCCGGCCCACCGCGAGATCCTGCCCCGTCCCGCTAGCCCTGATAGGCAGGTCGCTAGCCCGATCCTGCCTAGCGCGGCCCAGTTGTGCCGGGCGGTGAGCTGGCGGTTACCATGGAAAGTCCGATAAACAAAGCCCGTTGGCCCAGCCTCCCGGAGACCGTGATACTCCAGCCACCTGGAATATCATGCTTGACACCGACCTCGTGAATTAATTGCTTTCGTCGCCTTACAAGCAGGAAACGGGCGCTGAAGCGAGCGCTCGTTTAGCCGTGTGTGCCTGACGTGGCCGCTACGAATTGGCTGAGCTCCATCTTCCCTCCCTCCCTCCTCCCTTTCCTCTTTTCTTCCTCATTCCTACTACCCGGCTCCCGCTTGCAGATTTCCCTGCCATATCGAGATTGAAGGAATACTGTTGTTTCTGACACGATCTTTACTCATACAGGCTTTGGCTTCGTTATCCAACCCGCGAAGTATTCTTTTGCCGTCAGTCATTGCGGGATCTCCGGGGGGACGTTCGGCCTTTATATCTACCGCTCCTCCATTCCAGCCGACATTCCACACCAGCATACACACGAACTTTTCATTCCTCTTTCTCTCCTCTCCTCTCAGACTGGCCCCTTAGCTCGAACCTTCTGGGAGGCGCATTCCTCATCGAACCTCTCCCGCAGTCCCAGTGGCGCATCTCCTTACTGTACTGGGTGGGCACACGGTCGACACAGGGCTCCTTCTCGGAGGACCGAGAAGTGAGATTACCTAGTACGACGGGGCAGAAGTCAGAGCGCAGTACTCTCCACTGGATGGTGGGTATATATCGCCCAAGATGGCTACGCTAAGATTCGCTACAGGATGGACTAGTATGTATCTCTGTTCCCTGATCGAGCTCACGGATGTGGCTCAGCCTGGATGCCATGGAGCATGTGCTGACAGTACCTCTCTCCAGGGTTCATACCTATGGTGGGCTACCACCATGTCCTCATGATCTTCATCGCCATTGCCATAATTCTACTCTGTATGTTTCTCGGCCCTTCTGTTGCCCGTTGTTAGATAAGTAGTCTTGCTGACTTGTCTTGTTGCAGCCCTTCTATTAGCTGGCTGTTCATCTTCATCTCCTCAAATACCCACCATATTCCTCATCTCCCTCTACTATGAGAGGTATGCGCCGAACTTCGACACCTCACAGGTGGACCCGGGCGTCACGACAGCAATAGCCAACATTGTAGGTGGGGCGGAGCTTGAGGTCCGTGTGGGCTACTTTGGCATCTGCATCCAGCCAGATGGGGGATCGTTCATTTGCAATTCGAATGCTACGGCGCTAGCGGAGATTGTCACTGTCGACCAGGATCCGTTGAATCTGATCTGGGTCGCATCGACATTCAAGGATGCGGTTGTCTTTCCATATCTGATGTGAGTGTTTCTAACCCTCTAACACGCAGACTGGCAATTAATGCTAACTTTGCTTTTCTAGAATTGTCGCTCTGGTCCTCGCCTTTTTCTGCTTCATCTTGCTTGCTACCTTCCCTGGATGGCACGAAGAAGTAGATGCTAGTGGCTCGGAGCGAGAAGTGAAGCCATTCCCGTCGCGGCCAGTGTCCCAGGCAGCCCTGGCGCTCATCTTCATTTCCTCGGTCTTTGTTCTCGTATCTGTGTTGTGGCAGCACACTGCGTCGGTGGCAGCCAGTACGATCGCACAAGATATGGGAAATGGGAGCGTCAAGAGCGGGGTGGGCAGTTCGGCTATGATTCTGGGATGGTTTGGCTTCGGATTCCTGGTCATAGTCACGATCGGACTGCTGGTCATGATCCTCAGCATCAGTCTCCTGAGACAGCTAACCGACGATGAATGATTATGACAGTATAGGAAACGATCAGATGGTTTATATGTTGAACGACATAATTTCATGGTATGGTATCAGTGATGGGAACATGATTTGGATGCGTTAGACGCGACGGAGGCACGAGTCGCATGAATTTATGCATATTTATGCATGGGAAATGGATCTCTCCGAAATGTTTTGGCCGTCGACTCGATCTGGTTTCAAAATGGCTGCAACCCATTCACTCTTTCAGTCCCACATTCAGGTCGAGAAACGCGCTTTGATTGTGGCTATGTCTGACGTTTGTACTAATTTCTATTCTCTACCGTTGGTAGTTTGACCCTTTTTTTGCTTCATACCCCATTATCCCCCGTTTTGTGTTCATTATGGAAGTGGAATTGTGATTTGGTTGTCTTTTGATTGGTCATTTCTTGGGGCGCGACCCTGTCATTTGGGAGGAATTGAAGGGAAAAGGAGACAGTTGGGAACTGCGGGCATGTACATAGTTAGAAATATTGAGAATAATCGAGATGCGAGTACATTACTGTGAGATTCTGATCCGCTGCGTTCTTTAAGAAGTAATGCGCTGGTTAGTAGCGGAGTCCTACTGAGTCTGGGCGCCTGTCAGGCAAGGCGTCAGTTTACTCTGTGTCAGAAAAGGGAAATGATCTCAGGGTCCAGAACAGATCGGTCTATGCTGATCTGTGGAGTGGACTTTCGATCTAGATCTAGTTATCTTAAATACTCTTGGTAAGCTGTTCAAAATCCTGCTGCGGGTCCTCCAGGCAAGAGAGACAGTCAACAGAGTAGCAATGATGTAGCCACGTGGTCCGAGGTATGAGACTTGCTTTCAACTTGGGATATTTGGCTCTGATATAACTTGAAAGCCATATGGTACGTAAATAGTGTCGAAATGGCTGTTTCGTCCCCAAACACCGATAGTATCTGGACCAGACATAGAAGCACCTGATACAGGTAGATAGTAGATCTGTCATCTATTAGTAACCTGTTACTTAGCAAACTCAAGGTGCGGAGCTGTGACTAGTCTTTGCCGACGCTTGCCAAGGCCAAGACTATTTATTGCATTGCGTAGGAGGGTCCATTTCCATCGTGGTCCAAACAGCAGAAAAACAATAGCTGTTTGGGTATCAGCAGTGGCATCTGCGGGGTCCTTATCCTCTTCATCCTTCTACCAGCACAAGCACACTGATGAGCTGATTGTTAGCCGTCCCCAGACCGTACTCCGGAATATCACTACTCCATACCTACTTTTCTTTCCCCATGTCCCTCATCCGACGATCCACCGCAAGCTCTCCACGGGGCGGAGAGCTGTGCTTTGTGGGGCCGACCTGGACGGTGCATCTCCCGCTCTCCCCGGTCTCCTCTCCAAGCACAGCCAGCACGACTCCATCTCGCTCGGCACGTAACTGCCGGCCAACGGTCTGCTTGTCCGTCAGATTTAAGCGGCCCTGTCTGGGGTCTTTGCTAATGCTGTGTAATGCGGCTGGTTTCCTTGGCCGGCTTCCAACGGTTCTTAAGAGCTGTCTTCCCACTGAACTGGCATCTGGCTAACTTCCAGGCTGAGATACATCTATATCATTCTCCTTCACCTGATTAAAATATTATATACCTACGTTAGGTTCTTGGTTACTATCATTCCTGCTGGGCATTTCTTGTGCCTGGATTCCTGTTCTGATTTCTCCAGCGGATGAGAGTTTATGCTCACACCGTTCATATACATCTCCGCTTGAACTGACCGTGCTGGACACTGTACTCTCCTCAGGACGAACACTCACGGGACGATTAACGTCAAGATTCTGAACAAAAGATGGCCACCCAATCCAACAGCCAGCAGAAGCCTGACACCAACGGTGCTAAGCTGGAGGACCTCACAGCTGACAACCTCACCCAGCATGTGATCAACATCAGCTCCAACATCAACAATGAGCGCGTCAAGTTCATCTTCTCCAAACTCATTCAGCATGCGCATGATTTCATACGGGAGACCGACATCCAGAGGGACGAGTGGGAGGCGTCGTGGCAGTTTTTGACGGAGGTGAGCATAGTACATCTCCCTCTGGATTTCTGTTTGATATGTATATACCGTTTAGTGCTATATATGGAAATGTTAAAACCCATTTCGCATCCAGGTCGGCAAAGCCAGCCACCCCGACCGCCAGGAGATGATCCTCCTCTCCGACGTCCTCGGCATCTCCGCCCTCGTCGACATCATCAACTCGCGCCAAACCCCGGGAAGCACCGAGTCTTCCGTCCTGGGGCCCTTCCACAACGAAGCCCACTTATTCGAGAACGGTGACTCTATCTCCTCCAACGGCGCAGGCGAGACCATGCTCATCCGCGGCACGGTCCGCGATCTGCGCGGGAACCCCGTCAAGGCAGCGCTGCTCGATATCTGGGAGACGAATGGGAACGGGAAGTACGATATGCAGGATCCGGAGAAGGATGGGCCGGATTGTCGGGGCAAGTTCTACTCGGGTGAAGATGGAAGCTTCTACATCAATGGTGTGAGGCCGGTGGATTACCCGGTGCCGTATGATGGACCCGTGGGTGTTTTGCTGGATCTGCTGAATCGCCAGGCGTATCGGCCGGCTCATATCGTAAGTATCTACTCTCCTGAATCCCTTTCGTTTCTTTCTAATTTCGTGTTTTCCCCACATCGTCCCTTACCATTCTGGACACCAAAACTAATTCACATTTCCAGCACTTCGTCATCGCCCACCCTTCCTACGAGCCGCTCACAACGGCCCTCTACGACCGTGAGAGCCCCCGCCTGGTTCTGGACCCCGTCTTCGGCGCCAAGACCAGCCTGACCGAGGACATCGTCTGGAGTGAGGACCTGGAGATGGCCAAGAAGCACAACACCAAGCCGTTCGTGCGGAAAGTGGATGGGCAGGACCGGACGGGGTTCTGGCTCCTGGAGCACGACTTTATTCTGGCTGATAGGCAGGCGGTGAAGCAGCGGAAGACGCATGATTAAGTACATACTTCAGCTTAGGTACCTAATATGATGGATGTATCCAACGGGAAGCCTCGTTTCGTTTCGTTTCCTTTTCTTTCCATTTTAGGCTCTACTCGGATCAACGCTCAGTGACGTATGGCCACTGATCCTTCACTGATCACGCTGGTCTCAAGCTGAGAACTATGCCATCACTGAGTACTAGTGTTAGTTGAAGTAATAGTTGATAAAGGGGCAGGTTCCTTTTAATCTACCTAGGCTAGGTAGTCCACCCGGTTCATATCATGCGCTGCCCCAGTACTGTTCCTTCCCCATTTGGCAAGGATTACGGCAGACGAATACCCGAGGGGAATAAAGAAAGAAAAAGTAGGAGATCATCGAACCGCCTACTACAGCTGACCTCAATTGTACCGTCTAGCTAGCTGTCTTGACTCCAAATCTCTGCCCGAGAACAACAAACTGCGCCACAGTCATTGCAGCTCTAAAGGCAAGAGGATCCTTGTCCACAAATGCCTTATCAATCAAGCCCTCCGTTTTGCTCCAGTCTACAAACCCCAGCTGCGCGATGTTCTCCCTCGTCACCAACCTCCTCAACACCTTGCACAGCGGTCCGTTCTCAGGGAGCCGGACGGGTCCCAGATACGAGTGTTTTGTCCTCCTATAAATTTCCTCCGTGATGAATGGCTTCACAGCTTCCTTAAGGATGTATTTCTCGTGGAAGGTCTTTGTGACTGGGTCGTACTTCACCTTGAGACTGGGCGGTAGGCCATTTGCATACTCCGTAAGGTGGTGGTCCAGGAACGGCGTCCGACTCTCGACATGATGTACCATGTCAACGTTATCACCCAGGTATCGGAGAAGGAGGGTGAAGAAGCCCGTCTTTGTCCAGATGTATTCGGCAGTGTGGAGGGGGTGCCATCTGTTTGCCATCCGCTCGTGAACACGGCCATCGAAACTCTCTGCGACGGCCGTTTCGGGATTGCTGTCGGGGTAGCGATCGTCCGTCCAGGGGGCGAAGTAGAGCGGGGAAAGGGTGGTAAGGTTCGTGACGATGCCGCTGTGGTTGAGCATGCGTGTCGTCGGTGCTGGTACTACAGTGCCAGTAAGGCTTCCTCGTCCCCAGTACATGACCCTATCCAGCTTCGTGCGTGCGGCTCTACAGGCTTCTTCGCGATCTGATTCAGATAATATCGATACAGGCCAGGAGTAATCGGACTCAAGGAGAACATCAGCCTGGAAAAGGTGGTATCCTCCAAAATGTTCGTCTGATCCCTCCCCTGTTGCAGGCACAGTTTATCAGCACAATTATTTTCTGTTTAAAATTCGGATGAACAATGGTAGGGGAGACAGACCGGTGATGACAACTTTCAACCCTTTCGAATGAACCATTTCGGACATTGCCAACTTGCCCATTCCATCGACATCGGGGAAGGGCGCTTCACTATGCCATATAGTATCCTCGAATCTGGAGGCTAGGGCCTCCTCGTCCATATGCACCGGGTTAAACTCCACGCCCAACCATTCTGCCGTGCGCCGTGCGATATCTTCCAACCTGCAAGTTAGTCACTGGGTCATATGTAGTTGAGGACGGCCTCAAAACAAACCGGATTCATCAGCGCCGCTATCTTTATCGAATTGGACAGTGAAACATTTCATCCGCGACAAGTCCCGACTCGCATCATTCCCCAGCTTTGCCCCCTCTTCCTTGATCAGATGAGCGACCATACCGGCAACAGCCGACGAGTCTAGTCCGCCGCTTAGGTAGATCCCTATCGGTACGTCTGCACGGAGTCGGAGCCGCACGGCTTCGAGCAGGCGTTCCCGAAGTCCGACAATCATCTCTTCTTCGGAGCGTGTCTCCAGAGCCCGCTACATACAGGTACATACAAGGTCAGTGATGCATGACACACGAGACTGACAGGCTCCGGACAAGTTTCTCCTGACTGACCTTGTCGGGGTAATCAAGATCCCAGTACAGTTTTTGTTCAACATCGCCGAAATGCTTACTTATCAAGTAGTGGCCAGGCATGATCTAGGATCTGGTAAGTAAAACATGGCTATGTGGAAAGGCATTTGGTCGTCGCAGTGCTTACCTTACGGACGCCCTTGAAAAACGTCCGTGAATCGCATCTCCATCCATTATCTCGGAGAGTCTGAACGCACCACTCTGGCTGCCACCCGAATGCCAAAAATGACTTCATCTCCGTCGCAACCAGAAGTCGGCCATCGACGACCGTATAATAGAGTGACTTGATCCCATATCGATCCCGGGCGGCAAAGAACAGTTGACGTTTCGCGTCCCAAAGAACCAGAGCAAACTCGCCCCGCAAATGGGACAGAAATGACACCCCATAGTGCTGGTACAGCGCGAGAACGATCTCGCAGTCGCTGTTGCCTTTGACTTCGTACCCCTGGTTCAGCAGTTCGGACCGGTAGCGCTCGTGGTCGTAGAGCTCTCCGTTCACGATCACGTGGACGTCATTCTTGACATCGTGAAATGGCTGGTTGCCATCGGCACTGAGATCGATTATCGAAAGTCGGACGTGGCCAAGACCTTGATTCTCCAGGTTAGTCTACTCTGGAGCAGATTTGACCATACTAGAATGATAGGTACATGTAGCACCTTACCCACGCGGTGGTCAGGGCTGATCCATTGACCACGAGCATCTGGACCACGGTGCTTGACGAATTCCAAGCTCTCGTCGATTGCTTTTTCGAGAGACCGGTCGCTAGTACTCTCTGGCGTATCTGGCCGCTTAAAGCTCAGAATGGCTGTAAGTCCGCACATGCTTTTCAAGAAGCTTTTGTGTTTAAATTTTTGGAATATTGTATTCACCTAGTGAGGGGAACTAAGGGGGCTTTAATGACAGATAGTATTAACATTTATATAATAGTTATACATAAAACAAATGATCAACTGTCTATGGACGATTCAGGCCCCCTACCGTTCCCTGTGCCAATAGGCACAATGCCCCATCGATATACTCTCCAGCGGATCGGGATAGGGGGCATTTCTTAAAGGCAGTTTTTAAAAGGATTCTTAGAAGCCAATCAATTAGATCCTGTGGTGGCGGTGGTGAAGAGCATGATCATCTGTCTAGGTAAGTATGTACGCAGATAGTCCACCATAGATGTAGATTAGGTAGGTAGTCGTGGCCTGTGGCAAGTTCTGGAATTAAGGGATCGTATTACGGCAGGACTAGTAACCGAGGACTTAAAGCTTCTTGAGGACGATCGCCAACCAGCTCATACGGGAATGGGATGCCTTAAATGCATGTACCTCGTAAAAGCTAGGGATCAGATCTCGGGCGGCCCGTGCCAGCTTGCTGCATGGCTTTGCTGGCATACCTGTAAGATTCTTCCGGAGCACAATGGGACTGTATATGAGGTACCAACTATGTATGCCTGCAGCAGTACCTACTGCTGATACTATATACACCAGGGATACACAGATCGCAGTAGATGGATTTGTAGATCTTATGGGTGGAACTGCTACCAAGTAAGTTAGGTATCTGAATGTGTGGAAACAATGCAGAACTAAGTATATGATATAAAACTCCAAGCCCAAACATGGACAACCATGAGTTCTACTCACTGATATTAATTTCGTTTTTTCCACACGCGCACACAGTACTTCGTATTTCGTACCCCCCTCCATGATGTGGAGTGATCGAGTTAATTCCTCACCTGCCCCACGATGCCCACCTTCGTTCCCCGGGCTCAACCTCCTTAGTCTCCAGTAGTAAGTAGCTAGGGGGGCCTGACGGAGTGTGCCATTCTAATCTAAAATGCTGTAATTGTTGCAGTGGGTACACTTTTGCATTTTTTATTCATGTTCTGATTATTCTGCTATGATGGTAGAATCTTGCTGTCTGCAGGAACTCTGAGATGCAGTTGGTTATAATTAGTTGTGCAGAATTACTACCATTCTCTCTCTTTAGAGATTTTCTTGGGCTATTCAGATCGTACTATAATTATAATAATCTCTTTGGACTGCACTTGTAGAGATCTCTTTACTACATATTCTTTATGCATTCCTTTAGGCTTTTAAGATTATTCTATTATGTTAACGTAGGCAGTACCTGTTATCAGTGTAGGCAAAAATATCTACAAGGCAGCACAGGTAACTCCGCCACCATAGGGATCTTGTAATTAAGTATAGAAGACATAGGGATAAAGCTATCCCCACGGATAAACTTATCTGCTTGTTCTTGACAAATTTATAAGCAATGTGAGTACTCGTCAATTAATATTATGTCCCCAAGTTGTAACGAAATGCTTGACTCCCGTAGCTTGCTGACTCGGAAGAGCACTTACACTGCTTTAGTGTATCTTTCGTCACCCCCTCCCCCTATCCATGTCACCTACATTGTCGCTTTTTCTAGAACTTATTGCGATCTGGGCTGGCTTTGCCTAGGGTCTGTGGCCTTATCATGGTGTCTGGATTACCCTGCAATAGCTTCCAAATCACATGGGTATAGAATAGCAATCAGCAGGGGAGGGGTGACGAAAGACACGGTAGAGCAGTGTATCGCTCAGATTTTGTCGCAGTAGACACAAACTCTTAAGACTTCAAATTGGGTTTGTAGTTGAGGGGTTATATGATCCATGTGCCTTCTCAGGCAGCACGCTAATTTATGGATTTTTGGAAGAAGCTGCTTCATGACTATTATATGAAAGGACGGCTTTGCCAGGCTTTGTTCTTGAGATGTCACGGCCTCACGACACCCTGAAGAGACGTTCACCAATGAGTTCGATTGGTGTTGCCGCCCTGCCCCTCGTCCTTTCCCGCCGCACGTTGCGTCGAAGGTTGTCTCCTTTACAAATCTTCTGTGTATGAGGATTCATGGATGTTGGGGTCAAGATGGATCCACTCACCGCGATCAGTCTAGCCACCAGCATCGTACAGTTCGTTGACTTGGGCACCAAACTCATCCATGGCGCACGAGAGATCTATAGTTCTGCCTACTGCGCGCCCGAGGAGAACGAGGGTCAGGAGACCGTCGTGAGCGAGATGAGGAGCCTCTCTTCGAAACTGCTTCCTCCGAGCCATTTCCAGGGGAGCAAAGACGAGAGGGCTCTGTGTCGCCTTGCGGCCGAATGCAACACTATATCAGACCAGATTCTCGCCCTGCTGGAAAAAGTGCAAGCTCAAAGGCACCACCAGGTCTAAGCGCCAAACCACTTGGGCTGCTCTGAGGAATATGTTGTACGAAAGAGAGAAGTTGGAACTGACGAGAACTGGAGAGCTGTCGCGGCCAACTTGAGTTGCAATTGAACTTTCCAATGGGGTCTGTTCCACCGTCTCACCCTCCGTCACTGGGGTAGAATAGTAACAGAGGTTTTATTTTACAGATCGGAAACAAAAGCTAGACTGGACACTCTGGCTAAATCTGCGGAAGAGGATGCCACCAAATTTGGTGCTTCAGACCCAGGCAGAGCAACTTCGCCAAGGGGTCAAGGTTACTTCTATTGGCTCCCAAGCTCGGGAGCAACTCCGGGAACTCTTGAACCTTTCGGAGGAAACTTGCTGGACGATCAGGCAAAAGCGCATCTTAAACAGTCTAGCGTTTCGCGACATGCATGGAAGGTTCGAAGCCGTCGATACTGCTCATTGTAAGACTTTTGAATGGATTTTCAAAGATAGTCGACAAGCGTGTTCGTTCGGCTCGAGAATCATTCATACACTGGTTGTCCTCCGGAACAGGTATCTTTCACGTTTCTGGGAAACTGGGATCGGGGAAATCAACGTTGATGAAATTTCTGTTCGACGATCCTCGAACTCAGGCTGAACTACAAAAGTGGGCAGGTAAATTGCACACCACGAGCTTAGTTCACTGATCTATGCGTACTGGCTGCATCTGTCAGTCTCTTCTTATCAAATTCGCTAACATCTTCCATTAAGGCGACAGGAAGCTCGTGTTGGCGAATTTTTTCTTCTGGAAACCTGGCAGCGTGTTGTAAAGGTCTCTCAACGGACTTTTCCGGTCTCTCCTCCATGACACGCTGAAATCATGCCCTGAACTTATAGCCGAAGTATTGCCGGCCCAATGGGATCAACTGAAATTGATTCCCTGGCAGGAGTAAACGGAGCTTCATCTCAGAAACGATGAGGTCCGGAGAGCATTTGCTCGACTTAGCCAACACCAGACTTTGTATAAGGAGCACCGTTTCTGTTTCTTCATCGACGGTTTAGATGAATATGAAGAGACTCGTCAGGAGGAGCTGCTGTGCAGTTGCACTACGGCGGCGCCGGAAGACGTGAAGATCTGTGTGTCCAGCAGAGAGTATAACGTCTTCCTAAATGCTTTCTCCAAGGAAAGGAGAATTCGTCTTCACGATCTCACCAGAGCAGATATGGAACGTTATGTTCGAGACAAATTGGAAGATATGGGTGACAAAGCCACTAGAGACCGCTTGGTGAGAACAATCACCGATAAAGCCGATGGGATCTTCCTTTGGGTGCCTTGGTGGTAAGGTCACTTCGACAACGGTTTGAAGATGGTTTTGAGCTCTCTGCCTTGAAAAAAGAAGTCGACATAACTTCCTGACGAGTCGGAGGACCTCTTCGAATATACCATCGAGTCTGTCGGCAAGTCAGCCTGCAAGAAAGCTTGTCAAATATTTGCCATGACTCTCATGTTGAGGCCTCATGACGTCGGCCTGTCGCTATTCTCTTATTCTTTTCTGGAAGACTACGAAAATGACCCAGAGCTTTCTATGAAAGCATCCTTCTCAGACTTTGGCATTGACGATGCTACTAAGAACAGTCCATTAGACCTTGCACACAAAAGACTCAACGGCTGTTGTAGAGGCCTGCTTGAACCAAGGAAAGGTTTTTGGCTCGAAGTTTCTTGCATTGAATTTACCCATCGCTCCGTCAGTGAATTCCTCCAAAAAGAAGAAATCCAAAGCAAGATGTATTCTCATCTCGGGAGACTTCAACATTGAAGATGCCATTTCTCAATTGTTCCTTGCGGATCTGCGGTCCACAAAAGACAGTATCAACACAGGGCTCTGGAGTCATATCATTAAGATTATCATTGACATGCGAAACCGGAGCAAGATTGATCAAGCGCCATTTTCCTTTCGGGAGCGTCTTCATTCCGCAGTGCTTCACTAAACCCTTTTCCACAACTTCATCCGAGATGAATGATCTACGATATAGAAACTTCTCGTTACCGTTTCCAGAGATACCTTGATTTTGGCGCGTCTCCCCTTCATGTTTCGGCCTTCCTTGGGGAACATGAATATGTCTCTTGGAAAATCGAGCATGATCCAACCATTATCGACAGTAATCGCAAAGTCGCCCTCCTCTTCTACTTCATCGAATTAGGTGCATTTCGTAAAGGCAACTCTAAACTCCTAGAGTTTCTGGAGTTACTCCTGAGGCGAGGCCTATCCCCCCAGGCTATTGTACACAATAACAGTATAAATAACATAGAAACAATAGACACGGAAATGAGTTTCTGGCAGAACTTCATTCTCTTCGCCATATTGTGGACTAAATTTAAAAAATATGGTACTGGGTTTCAGAAGAAGCTCGGCGAAACGATCGAGAGATTTTTTAGAATATGGTGCTGACCCGCACTTGTGGATTTTAATTTATGACGTATCTCAGGCCTCAAAAGTCGAAACTGCTGGCTCTTGTGACGCATCTATCAGATCCAGTTGGGATAAGGAGTATACTGTCCTGCCGCAGATACGGCTCGAGCCGATTCTGCATGCACGCACGAAGGAGTTGAATCCGGATGGGGTGGTTAATGGGGCTCAGGTTGTGGGTATTGAGGAGGGGGAGGATTCGGTCCGGGTGAGGGTTCGGTATCGATCTTCTCCTGATACCAATAATAGCAACAGCAACCACGGAGATTACGATGGTAGTGGTAGTGGTGGGAGAATTGAAACCATCTCAGCACAGTACGTGGTCGGCGCAGATGGAGGCCGCATGGTCGCTGAAACCCTGGGCATCCCTCTCTCCGGGGATAGAGACATCGGCGATATGGTCTCAGCGCACATCTGTGCCCCGATCAGCCTGCACCATCCGGACCCGCGGGTCTTCATTACCGGGTTCATAGACCCGTCCCGGGGAGGGAGTATCGGGACGTGGTATCACTACCATGTCGGGCCGTATAACCCCATAAACCCGGGGACGGAGGAGTCGATGTTTGCGTGTGCCCGCAACCCGGACGATCCACACAAGTTCGGGGAGGAGGATATTGCAACGGATTCGGGAGACGTTGAAGATTCCCGGGTTGCAGATCGAGTTGTTGAGTGTCATTGGTACGTGAATGCCGTTGTGGCAGAAGGGTTTCGGAGTCGAGGTGGCAGCGGGAGAGTGTTTCTCGCGGGAGACGCAGCACATCGGATACCGCCGTGGGGAGCGCTGGGTTTGAATACATGGTTGCAGGATGTGCAGAATCTGGTGTGGAAGCTTGCCATGGCTGTGAAGGCTGGAAGTACACCGGAGAAACAAAAGCAGTACGACGCCCTGCTGGACACATACGAAGAGGAACGTCGACCCATCGCGCTGCGAGTGACCCACGCCAGTCTGAGCAACCTTCGCAATCGTGCCCTTGTCATGGACCGCGCGCTGAGGATATACCCCGACGCCCCGCCGGAGAACATCAAGTTTCTCGCTGCGTTTCTCGACAAGACGGAACCCAAGGGGAACCAGCTGCGGGGAAGGCAATCCTGGATACCGAGTTCCATGCTCCAGGCGCAGAGATCGGCTGGTTCTATCCCAGTCTTGATGTGGGATGGGGAGGGAGCGCGGAGTCGTCATGATGGCCAGTTGAAAGAGGACGGTGGGCTCGACATCACTGCGTATCATCCGTCGACTCTGCCTGGGCATCATCTGCCTCACCTGTGGCTTCAGAAAGGGGAAAGACGAGTGTCAACCCGCGACCTGCTGATGAAGGATAAATGTGTGCTGTTTGCTGCGACGGAAGAGCCCTGGAGGAAGCTGAGCAGCCATCTTGTCCACGTCGAAATCATCAACAGTGAGAAGGGAAACTGGGGGGATGTAGATGGGAAATGGAATGAGCTATACGATGTCAGCAGCAACGGTGCTGTGCTTGTCCGTCCCGATGGTATTGTCATTTGGAGATCAAAAGAGCAAATTGCCCCTTTGAGAAGAGCTCTTGAACAGTTTCGATACCCTAGTCAGGCGGCTTCTGAAGTTGCCTTGAGCAACGAGAACCGACCGTTCCAGTATTGAGAAGACTTACGATATCCAAGAAAGAATGACCAAAAACGCATGACCAAGTGTCTGTATGAACCCTCTTGACCTTTATCTGTCAACCAAAAGAAAATCAGAGAATGCCCCTTACGGTAGAAAAACGTGAACAGAAGAGCATGTACATAGGCCTGAGAAGGAACATCATAGCACATCCTCTGGAAGAGGTACGGTATAGAAGATTTTATGTAGGAATATCTCAAGTGTATGAATAAAGAATGAGAAAAGAGGGAAAAGCGACCGCTCGCTGCATTCAGTTTAGTAGAGTTGAACTGGATATCATGCCAGAACAGCATACAAAGGCTTTTTGACATCCTAAGCCAGGTAAAAGATACATTTATTAAAACAGAACAAATTCCTTTTCTCCTGCTTTTGCGCCGAATCCGCAGCTCGTGGTCGCCGTACGAGAGTCGCAAATTCAGATGCGGTTGATGAAAGTCACACACGGGGAAGACATGCAAACCAAATACCGGGAAATGAAGACAAGTCGAAAGAAACGGTGCTCACACTCAGACCGGGAGGCTGAAGACACTGCAGCAGTGCACAGGACAGAGATCTCTCTGTAGACAAGAGAAACATAGGGACGTCACAGAGCTTAGAGTAGTAGTTCAGTAGTTCATAACAGGGGCGCCACCTCCAGGCCCACTTCTGTCATCGTATCCACCATCATATCCAGCATAGTCATCAAGTGATCTATACCCTGGAGGAGCACCATCCCGTCCACGGCCTCTATTTCGTCCTCCTCCACGGGAATTTCCACCCTTTCCTCGTCCTCCACCAGAGCCACGGCCACGGTTGCCCCGGTAGTTACCGCCTCCACGACGAGACGAATCATCATGGTAGTGGTGGCCACCATTATTACCACCATACCGCTGGTGATGGTTATAGTGCCGTCCCTGTGGTGACGACTGGTCATACCCATTTTGATGGTTGAAACCCATGTCCCGGGTATCTTTTATCGGGTAGATGACATCCTCATCACGGTATTCCTGCTGATGTCGTCGCTTGTTGTTTTTGTTCATGAACTGGCTCTCCCATTCGCCCTCTTCAGGATCTTCCTCTTCGACACGCAGGACGACCTTCTCGCCCACGACGGTGTCAAAGACAAAGGCCTTCTCAGGAGGAACGGGCTGCCAGTTCTGAATTCTCCCTGCATCAATGGGGCGGGCCCCCTTCCGCAGTGCTAGCACAATCACAGGCACTGGATTCTCAGTGTAGTACTTTTCAGTCTCGGGAACCGGTGCCACTCGGGCTGCCCACAGTTTGTTTTCAAATACCGCGATTCCCGTAACCTGCCAGCTTAGTTTCTTGCCTATACCACCCACTTTGTCTAGGATGGATTTTGGAGCAGGGCGTGGGGTGATTAGAATATTGTTAGCCATGTACTTCAGCTCGTTTGAGTCAGCAAGCCCAGGAGGCAGAAGGGGATTCAGCAATTGACTGATCAAGCGGGCAGAATCCGCATTGGATATGATATATCCAGTGTAGAAGATTGTCCGCTTGATCTGCAGCCGGCCGTAGGGCGACTTTGTCACATTCAGTGCAGGGTCCCGGTACGCGAGATTGTGAGCATTGATCATACGCTGCACCTCAGCGGCTTCCGTTACAGGAGACAGGAAGGTACATCCTTCAGCTACCTGTATGACCTCTGCCACAATGGTCTTTCTGCTAGAAGGCTGTTGAGTCAGAAGCATCTTGTTAAACTTCTCGAAAAATTCTCGAAAACCTTTCACACTGCGTTCGGTCAGCGATCTCGTAAGCACCGAAATAAAAACGGCTAGGTCAAGCAGGCCAGCTTACTGTTTGACGCGATCCTCATATACGCGAATCTCGTCAGCCTGCTTATACGTAAGAACCAGATCCTCGAGAAAACTCTGCTTGAAGTTCATGGTCGACGCAAACCGCTGGCTGTTGGGGCCAACTTCGGGCTTGAGACAGATCAGGTCGAACTCGAGCTTCCTGCTAGCCACCATGCGCTTGATGATGTCCGCAAAACCCGCCTCGCTTCTGCCAGTGAGAAGGACCGTGAGAGCATCCTTTTGCTGCATGCTCAGCTCGACCAGTTGTACCTTTCAAAATATCAGCCAGGATGCCCGACATCAGAGATCCCCGTTTCATACAATCTGCTCATTCCACCATCCGTTCCATGCGCGAGCCTCCTCTATCTCCATCCCTTCCCCGGTGGCTGCAAGGATATTGGGGTCATGCCACCATCCTCCGTTCGCGAAGCTCTCGTATGCCTGGAGAAAGCCGACGGTCTGCCCGTTCCATAGCTGGGGGTTGGGGAGAGGACTTAAGAACACTGCCCATAGTCAGTCAAAGTCACTTCGCCTTGTCTACTATAGGCACAGTGTCCTTACAAGTATTGTCAAAGTCGTAGACGTGTATTGTTCTTATCTGCGAAACAGCTATCCAGAGAAGCAATCAGTTAGCGAACACCAACGGCTGCTGGAGGAGCACAATAACAGGAAAACAAAAATTCTCACCAGGTACGTCTTTGTTAACCACAGACCATCTCTTAAGGCCTGTGATTGTGTACGTTGCAGGCCGGCCATGCAGAGAGCCGTTGACAGGTGTGGGCGCCATGGCGTTGGATTGTGAGTGGGAATCAGCAGCAGACCGTGCAGCGACGACAGCTTTGGCAGACTTCAACATGTCAAGTTATGCAACGGCCATGGTCCCCCTTTGCTACAGTCCAGTTATTGCGTCTTTCTGACCGCCAGCAAGACTGAAGGTGAATGCAGATGTGTTCTTGCTAATGGGTATCTCCCGAGGATGCGCCGCAGGAACTTTCCAAGGTTCCGTCGGAGCTTTGCCATCGATCGCTCGTCGCCGGGCAAACGAGACAAACGTGACCTCGACGGTTGTTGCCCCTCGCTCTGACAGCTCGACGGGTCAACAGAGGACTTTGTCGAGCCTCACGAGGAATCCGTTCCATGGCTGGCGATGTCGACCTTCAGCAGGAGATCCTGGCCAAAACCCTCGAAGAGGTCGCGCACGACAATGAGGACGGCGCGGCCACTCCCTGCGTCATCTGTCTAGACTCCGTCAGCGAGCCCAGTGTCGCAGTGCCCTGCAAGCATGCGAGCTTCGATTTTCTCTGTCTACTGAGCTGGCTGGAACAGCGCCCTGCTTGCCCTCTATGTACGGAATCTATTGATTAATACATGCGTCTTGTTTCTAACAGAAAAACACAGGCAAGAGTGAAATCACAGCCGTGAAGTATGACCTTCAGGCGCCTGGAGGTCCCAAGCTGTATCGCCTACCCCCTCAGCCTCCCAAACCAGCTACAACAGCCCCTTTCCACCGCTCACGCCCTGAAGTCTCTCAATTCCGTGGTCCTCGTCCTCGGAGACGTCCCCCTCCGCGTCCCCGTCCTCCAGACCCAGACGACCCATTGACGCGACGACGTCACGTCTATCGCCATAAACTCTTCTCCCTCCGCGTGGGCTCGAACCGCCTGTCCAAATACCGCGAGCTTACTCCACAGCTCTTCAACCAGGATGAGGAGCTCGTCTCGCGCGCCCGGAAATGGATAAGGCGCGAGCTGCAGGTCTTCACGTTCTTGAACCCGGACGCAGAAGCAGATGAAGGGGAAGGAGATACGAGCCAGGGGCAGCAGCGGGTTCCACGACCCGGCCAGCAGAGGCTCGCGAACCGCAGGGCGAACAACGCAGAATTTCTGCTAGAGTACATCATCGCCATCCTACGCACCGTCGACATCAAAGGCAGCGCGGGGCAGGCCGAGGAACTCCTGCAGGAGTTCATCGGGAGGGATAATGCGCGTCTGTTTCTGCATGAGCTGCAGTCGTGGCTGCGGAGTCCGTATACATCCCTGCAGGATTGGGATCGGAACGTGCAGTACGAGGATACGGTTCCTAGAGCACTGCCTGGTGCTGCTTCTTCTGCTGCTGGGAGTGAGCGAGCCGACGATGGGACGGATCGCAGGTCGACTCCGGTTTACAGATCGGATAGATCGGACAGCCGCTCCCGGTCGGGAAGGGTCTCGAAGCCTTACTCTCCGAGGAATCAGCAGAGAAGACCACGGTCGCGCGATGCGTATTCACAGGCCAGGAGGCTGCAGTTCGCGCGGGATAGATACCCGCCTGACTAGTATTTACGTTATGTTCTGGGTAATCTAATAAGCAGGAGGCCGTGGTAGATACTGTAATATATATACACTTATCATTTCACCGGCGTTAGGGGAGAGTTTTGGGTAGTTGGCATGGACTTCATCCCGTTCGCCCCTTATATGGGATGTTACGATTTGGCACGAGACATGATAGTATTGTACAGTATGTACACTAGAGCAGATTGAATGACTGTAACGCTTAAGTTCATAACCTCGTTAATCTATCATCGTCTATAAAGGGATCATGCTCCTATTTTAGCAGCCCTTGTATGAATATCCAAGAAAGCAAAACCCAAGCTATCATCTAACCGGCCAGAACTTGACTTTTATCTCCTTCTACCCCAGCGTCCAGCGCCTTTTCCTTTGGATCCTTTATTCCGGATCTTCAGAGAGCGGTAATTTGCGTGCGCTTGAGGATTGATCTTTCGTGCTGCTGGTTTCTTCGCCTTTTCTTGTTCTGTTTCTGGTTTCTCGCTCTTATTATTGCTCTTGGATTTCCCGGAAAGAGCCGCCTTGATCTTCTCTGAAAAGCTACTGCTCTTCTTGACGGAGCCAGAGGCTTCGTTATAATCGGAGTCAGAATCATCGAGTTCTGGCTCTGAGGCCGTGTGGAGCGAATCGGCATCATCTGCCTCTTCTTCGTCTTGTCCGTCTCCTTCCTTCTCTTCTTTCGCTACATCAGTAGGCTGCGATTCCGACACAGCTTTGAGCTCGTCCTCGCTCTCATCATTCTCATCTCCGTCTTCTGGTCTCTTCCGTTGTGATCCCGGTTTAGATTTTGCCACTACAGGCCTCATCACAACCCTCCGCGTCGTCCGCTTCTGTCCCTTCTTCTTCCACGGCCGACGCGTGGCCTCTTCACCGGTGCCTGCAGCAGCCTGGCTATCCGCCACTTGAACATCATTGCCTGCAGCTTGCTCCGCTTCCATCTCACGTAGTACGTCCCAGTCATCCTGCGCTTTCTCCGCCTCCATATCCCGCTCCATGTCCCGTAGTCCCTTTACCAAAGCGCTGAGCCCCTTTCCGACAAACCTTTGCTGGGGCTTGCGGACGGCGATGGGACTCAGTCCGGATGAGTCCGTGAAGACACCGGAATGGATGCGACGCAGGAAACTCGGTGTTTCTGACTCGTCTGGTTCTGCCGCCGTCGTCGACGCATCAGGAACCGCCCGATTTGACTGTTTGCCGTCGTTTTCATCCTCGACCATCGCGGCGTAGCGGAGCGTCGTCGGTGTCGCGAATAGATTCTCGAGATAGAGTTTCTTGCTCGAGGACGCTGGGGTGCGCTCTATTCGTCCGATCTCCTCCTCTTCTTCGTCCTCCTCTTGGATAGTATCCAGATTCCGCTTCCTGGACGGGGTCTGCATGGCTTCTCCTGAGACGGTAGCTAGACGCTGGGCAGACGGGGTTGCGGTGCTGCCACCGGAGGCGGAGAGTAGATCGAACAGTCCAAGTGCCTTGCCATCGCGCTGGGGGGTAGGTCCAATTGCAGCCTTGAGTGGCAGCGGAGAGGGTTCGCCTTGCTTGTGCGTACTCGGGCTGAAGAGTCTGCGTAGTGTCGAAGGGGAGTCGTAGGGATCGAGTTGAGAGGGGTGGACGTTCGAAACGCGGCCCTTCATAGGCGTCGAGAAATCGCCCCTGGCTGCTTTTCGCGGAGTCGAGGTGCTGTGATGGTTTCCGGGACCTGTGGGAGAGCCATATTTTCTCTTCTTTGATTCCTGGTGTTCGGGCTTTAGGGGTACTGTTCGCTTCGTGGGAGTATCCTTGCCCTTGTCTGTCGAGGACTGGTCATGCGATCGTAAACGTGAGTATGCTTTGTATTTCGCGGCTATATTGTTCAACAAGATGGTTAGCTATAACTTCATAACATGGAACCTCCTATGCGCGAGGAAAGAAACACACCAATTGTCGGATCCTTCTTAATATCCTCCCGACCTGCCTTTCGTCCTCCGTTTGCCGCAGAAAATGCCTTCTCCCACTCCTTCAACTCCGCACGGAGGGTGGCCGCCTGGGTTGCGACATCCGCCTCGCTCAACATAGTTGCGCTGGCCATTGCAACATAGCTCTGAGGGAGTGTAACTAAGTAACTATAATCTGTGAATATATAAAGGTTGAGAATCGTAAAGATGTGGTTCTAGACCGTATAAACGGCGTTCAGCGATCTGGAGATGCGATGGAGTTGGGCCTCCATCATGGGTCTAGAGTCGCGTGTTGCCGACCGGGCGCGTTCCCGCGTCGGCGCATGACGTAGCGTGCCTCGCGTGAGGGTCGCTTCAAGATTCAATTGATGAGCTTTGATTCGTACCTTTTGGAGGAAATCAATTTTAGAACAGAAGAGTTCAAGACTGGCGATATTTTTTTATTTGTTTTAGCTTTCCATTTTCGACGTTTATCATTATTCTTATCGGTGAAAGTCAAGTATGCATAAGTAGATGCCTCATTACCAGCTCGTCAAGCCCCGCGCCCTATCAAACCCCCCTCTCAATTGCGACTCAGGATAAACCACCTTGCCCTTCAAGATCGTATACTTGACAATCCCCTCGCAGTGCTCCGGCCTGATCCTCGCAAGCCAGATCATCTGCTGCTCCTTCTTCCTATACACCAGCACATTGGCAGCGAACTTGTGCCCCCCAACGTGGGAGACATAGTAGATGCCGACGCCTCCAGGGCGCTCATCATCTACGTCGCGATACAGGCCCAGTGGTCGGAGATGTCTCTCCAGCTCGCGCCTGATCAAGGGAGCGGAGATACCGCACCGCGCATCTCGCCGCTTGTGAGAGCATAGCAGAACTACATAATCGTGCACACATGGTCGGGATTTGAGTCTTGATGAGGTCCGCTCATGTGGCTGCTGTTCGGACGCAGCTGCATCTTCATCATTGTTTGCTTCATCCTTGCTGTCAGGAGCCGCGAAGCGGTAGATTAACTCCGGGATGTCTCTACTGGTGATTGAATCCACAAAGGTAAACGACGGTAGAAGAAGAACCGTGGTGGCATCCTCAGGGTCTCCATCCCGGGAGACGGCGTTGAGATTCGATGCCGATACCATAACCCGCTATTATTTAACGTTAATAATAAACTTTCATTCAATAAAAACTGAGTTAACCCAGAAAGCTTGGAATTTGAATCAAAAACATACCCCATACTTCGACGTCGCAGAACTCTCATGCAGCGCCTCCATCAGACTGCCCTTCTCGCGCTCGACTTTCTGCGCCCAGTCCGACCTCCCCGTCGCCACCAGGATGTGCGTCGTAAACGGCTTGATATGTCCATATAGCTGGCGGTGGGTGTCGATGGAGAATTTCGCGGGGTAGTGCAGCGTGCAGTCCGCGCAGTCCTTCTGGCAATCCGGGCCGTCTTCCTTCGGGTCAACTTTGGGGAATAGATATTCGGTGTCGGACTTGTTCGGCCGGTTCTCGTCCTCAGCGGAGGAAGAGCCGCGCCCCAGTGAGAGAATGGACCGGAACATCGTGTGCAGTTATTCGGAAGACTGTAGGATTTATTGAGTTAATTACGGAAATGGGTTTATATTTTTTTTTGTTGCTCAGTCCTAGAGGCTATTGCTTGTATTATACAGCGGAAACGAGCAGCCTGCTCCCGATGTTGTTACGATACGGAGGAAATAAACCCGAGATTTTATTTTACGCCGACTCCGAGGGCGCTAATCCCGAGATCCGTTTTCGCAAGGCAACAACATTATCATCGGGAGATATCATTTTCGGTTCACGAATCTTCTTACATTTATCCAATTGCTTTCTTCAATTGGTGCTTCTTTGCTGTTTTTTTCTTGGATGCATGCCTCGAAGAAGTAACTCATGCCATTTGTGCATAATAATATATATTTTTAGACTAAATGACAGCACAGCCTCAAAGCACATACATGATCCTCATCAGTCACAAGCAATTTACGAGGCGATACCCAATCGGAGATTTATTGGACCGGTTCTATCTGGATCTTCTGCAGCGCGCTTTCTGCGGGTCGCCACGGAATCGGTGTATTGAGAATCATTTGATATGGATCTTCTTGCAACAGCGCGCCTAAGTTCCTAGGTAGCTACCAGTTGTCGCTGGCAACCATCCACATCTGAACCATCACCTTCGAAATCCATGGCTGATGATGGCTGGATAGACTGTGTATCTACTATAACTGTAGGGTTCGCTCCTGCTTAATTTATGCAGGGTACCTCTTGCGTCGAACGTCTCAAAACCCAAATACTGACCCCACATTCCAGTTCCTTGGATACATGGATGCCACATGGAGTACAGAGTACCTGATAGGGAAGACCGAGATAGATATAGATCCCCGTTGTTCTTGACTCTACAACTCCGTATTAAATCCGAAACTTGCATTGAACAGAGGGACCTAAAAAAAATGATACCACTGATTATATTCATTGTCAGCATATCTTTCTCTTGTATTTCGACTTGTCAAGCAAGATAATTCGGATGTGGCTGATTTGTGATTAAGCTGACTCAGACCTAGAAGAAGTACTCCCTAAGCGACGAGGCTTTAGGAGATGATAAATTGACATACCAGTCGCTCCTTAGCTTCAGCAAGAAGCTCTTTGTGTACATCGCCAATTACAGAAATCTGGTTGAACCGGAGGAGGGTACGTACATGTACAATCAGCTGTGGGTATCTTGCGTCGATAAGTTGAAGGTTCAAGAACGGAGGGCTGTATGAGCCTGTTGCCGTGCTTTCGAGCGAGGCATGATAAGGTATCGAAGGATGATATTCTGGCTGAGGAGCTTTGGGACTAGACTGAGAAGGAGCTGGTTGGGTATTGAAGTTCATTGTTCAGGATTATTGGGATTTCATATAAGTTTTATAATCAAAGGATCTGGTTGTGGAATCTCTTGTGACTTATCTACGTCTGTTAGTCATGTGTAGATAAACTTTAAGAACGGTTGAAACTCGGAAAGCATGTCTCTCTCATTCTCTTGTGACGCTACAGTAAGTGACTTGACTTTCCACCTGTGGTAAACGGTATAAAATACCTATCAAAAGACAGTGATTCAAGCCGTCTGCTTGTCTGTTCGGTCTAATGGGACGAGGAGACGACTCCACGACGTGCGAGTTTACTCCGGAGGAAATGGCGTCTCTTGAGGAGAAGCTGCTGAGACTAATGCGGGCTTATGAGGCTTCTGAGTGCATCACAGTCCATCACTGCGAGCGCAGCTGTGGGGAGATGGGGCTCAGTCGAATCGACTTCACTAGAACCACTCCACGGCCCAACGAACATTCTATGGGACAGGTAGACGCTCTTCGGGAGGTACGGTCAGCCTACAGACCGACATACCACGTTGGATGTGGCTCCTGCGTGCTCTTTGATTTTCCAAATACTCGAAGGCCCATAATAAACGCACTGACACATCGTGGAAAGATAGAATAGTGTTTCGGGAGTCAATATCCGGTTTTTGTCATATTGCGTACCGAGGTAAGCCCTAATAACGGTACAGATGGTGGATGACGAGCTCTACGCAGTATACTCTACATTTCCTGTCTGTCATTAGGCTAGCTACAGAAAGCTTTGCTCTTTAGAATTTATTATCATGTTGAACGGATAAAGACAGATGATTTCCCTTGCAGCAGAATCTCTGACTCGCAGTCCAAGGGGATTTTACCTGAATCAGTTAGTTGGCTCGATCTCCAGTCGGTAGATTTCTCCGTTTTCATAATTGAGTGTTCTTTATTCGTTCTTTATTTGATTATTCCAACTGCCTTATTCAAACTACCGTAGAACAACGCAGATCAGTCTCGAGTGAACACTTAGTGATCTGTTAGAGGCACGTAAGTTAAAAGGGGCAGCACTGACTAATCTAGCGTCACGTGGCGACAGGGTTGCTTGCTAGCTAAGAAGCCGACCGCTCCGTTCATCGATCTGGGGGGTTTTAGGAGACATGCCCAGGATCTCCAAGTTCCTCGTCGTTTCATGAGGCCCAGCGAAGAGATTGCGAATTTCTTTTTTTTTGATATCCGAACCGGTCAGAGGGGCCGCAGATCTAAATACGGAACGCAACGGGGCCCAGCTCGCACCGCTGGAGCGAAAGTGTTCGGCTTCCGTTACCATTCTTGGAGATCTCGTCCGCATAAAGGGGGACCTCGGCCATTCGCCCCCCAGACCCGAGGCAGCGACCGTTGAGAGATAAGACGCGGGGATCTATATTAGCAGATTGAATATAAGGGAAAAAAGTGTCGGCGATGCAGGAGAATATCCTCATGCCAGACGTGGGACCCCGGCCGCCTGACCAGCGCCCGAGAAAGCGGCGCAGGCGGACCATGGCCTGTATGCAGTGCCGGAGCAGGAAATTGAAATGTGACCGTGAATATCCGACCTGCGGCCGTTGTATGAAGAGCAAGACGCCGACGAAGTGTACTTATGAAGATGGATTCCTGTGGCAGCAACCGACGACGATTGCTTCGTCTGCGTTCTCCGACCGTGCTAGTGCCGGGGCGGCCATGCCCCGTCCGAGTGGGATGGCAGCGGACTGCTCGTCCTCCGCAGACTCGGGGTTAATGCCCGTCCCGACTCGGGCGGCGCCGATGATGCCGGAGAGACCGCTCGGGGAAGAAAGAAGAGATCGCTTCTTAGAAACAGTTCTGTCTAATCCGACAGTCGTCCAAAACCAACACCCGCCATATGGGTCCGGGGAGCTGTTCCGTGCGCCGACAGCTCCTCCCGATGCTGCAGCGGCTCACAGTTGTATGGAGAGCCATTGCCTTGTATCACCGTCCCAGCCATTGGATATGCCAAACAAGAGCATCATCAGAGGAAAGGACACGCATACTCGCTTCGTCGGCAGTGGGATCGTTGCGAGCTTGATGTTACAGGTAATTGCTCTCCATCAAAGTTGCGAGCTGCAGCGGGATATTTTCTGACAGTCTCATCAGTTCACTGACCTAAAGCCATTCGTGGAAGAGCTAAAGCTGGCCAATCCGAATCTCTCGCGAATGCGCCAGGACGTGGATATGATAAAGAGAGGCGGCCATAAGAAGCATCAACCGCTGCCTTTTCCGAACACGGCATCGTTCATAGCAATGATCCCATCGCGTGAAGTCGTTGATCAGCTGGTGGACCTGTATCTGGTCTACATAGAGTCTACGCATCGCATTCTGCATATCCCTTCCTTTCGTCGCGAGGTTGATGAGATCTGGGAGAAGAAGAATGATCCCAATTCGATCCCCACAACTTCTGTTGTTCAGTTGCTTCTGGTTTTAGCCTGTGCTTGGAATCTAGCAGAGGCAGATCGATTGTCGAATATGAGCTTCGCCCCTTCCAGACGGAGTCTGGCGCTTGATTGGATTACCCAGGCTGATACATGGCTCCGGAGCACTTTTATAAAGAGGCCGGACATCACTACACTCCGCATTCATTGTCTTCTGCAAATTGCTAAAAACAGTCAAGGCCTCAAACGCAGCCAGGCGTGGTTGGCCACCGGCACGTTAGTTAAACTTGCTATGATGGCTGGCTATCATCGCGAACTCGACCAGCGGATGAAGGTCTCTATATTCCATAGGGAAATGCGGAGACGCATCTGGACTACCATCGTAGAATTAGACCTTCAAGTGGCCGTCGATCGGGGAATGCCTCCGACAGTGCAACCTTCTGACTTTGATGCCTGGCCGGCTTTGAACATCAATGACGACGAGATCAATGAGGACACCGTCGAACTCCCGCCCTCAAGGCCTCTCGAGGAAATAACAGATTCGTCCTTCCACTGCGCCTTGGCGCAGTCTCTTCCACTACGATTGAAGGCATGCATGATGATGAACTCTCCCACGGTAACGTGCAGCTATGAAGACATCCAAAAAATGGATTTCGAATTCACCCGGCTTCTATCCGCCATTCCGGACTGGCCAACTTCCGGAACCATGGATAGCATAGCGGACCAGAAGACGACCCTATGGACGGCTCTTATCGAAGCGAAGATAGCCCAGACTCTTCTATCGATTCACACTCCGTTTGCGATAGATGCCGCCAAGGAGGCCATTTTCACCCCTTCTTCCCGGGCGCGACTCGAGGCGGCAACCGTCATCCTGGCGAGACAACAGCTAATGCATGACACATCAACTCGATTATCCTTCTGCAACCTCTCAGATACGACTCTTCAGGCGGCTCTGTCGATATGTCAGCATCTTTACACGATAGATGACTACCATGGTGAGTTGACTTTTTTTAGCAGTAATTTAGGCTTGCTGACGCCATTTCAGCTTCGAAATTGATTAGACGTTCAGTCCCCGGATTTACTGACGCTCTCCTGTTGATGGTGGAGAAGACCTTGAAAGCCCTGGAGGACAAAATCCTAGTTGTCGCCAAGGGCGCGAAACATTATTTCTTTCTTACTATAATCTATGCACTGGTAAAGTCAAAACTCCGACCGGAACAGGCAGATACGTATAAAAAAGAAACCGGGGACCGAATGACGTCTCTTGCATTTAGGCTCCTTTGCCGTGACACGGATGCATCGGATCCGAGGAACCCAGCTGCGAATAACAACAAGCATAATCGAGATAAGAGAGACCAGGTTAGTATAAGCGCACGACCTTGGCCGCTACGAGAACGCGACGCTAATGTTGTGCAAGGCTGCCAAGTTTACTCCGGGCACCGAACCAGCTCCACTTTTCGATAGCTTCGACGGCATATTCCCTCAGATAGCTGATTTTCCGAATTTCGCGATCACGGTGAGTTTTCGTGTTGTCACTACGCCTGTACCCAGGGGATTTTGAGAATCTTTGATAGATAACTTGTGTTCAGCCGCCTGAAGATTTCGAAACTTTCCTCAACGCATGCAACTGGGAAGACCTTGCCGAGTTTCCGTACGGCGAATAAAACACCGAATATGGAGCAGTTAGGAATCTAGGATGAACGTCTGAAGAGTTTCTTGTGCGTGCCCGGTACTCCATGGTCCATAAGGAGAGTACTGTGTACGGGGTGATGAGGCAATTGGTGTTCTGCGTGGGGCGTTCACTGGTGTAGGGCTTCGGATTCTGGGAGTCTTCTGTTTTACTACTTTTTTAAGCCTCCGGAGTTCGGGGCGTGTGGAGTCTGGAGCTGTCCTTAGTGGATCGTCGATCACATTAGGGGATAGACTGGACTGTCAGCCCCGTATCACTAGTATGCAGTATACACAGTAGGGGATGAGGATCACGAATACAGCTACTTAATGGCACCACCAGGGGGTTCGCTGATACTCATTTTGTACGGGGCAGATCTTCGTTCCGGGGGGCACATGATTTTATTTCCCGAATTAGGATCCGCTGCATGGTGTCGGACATTTTGACGAAAAGGCTTATATCATCCTATATGGGTCTCTGGGCATTGAGTTATGGGGAAACAAGCAACATTCGGGGTTTGAGCATTCGAGAGTAGGATGCACAGATGCAATTGAGAACGGAATGAAGGACCGTTTCCATTACGAGCTGGAGGGGGGGACCAGGAGGTACTTCTGTAGAAGAGATAACGATGCAGCCTTCGGGGGCCGGACAGAGCTGCCCTTGATCCTAGCATGCATAAAAGTGTCACACATCCTTGCTCCGTTATGTGCACAGCGCTCCCCTGCACGAAACCGACGACGTGAAGCAAGATCATTCCACTCCGGAAAGGATTTGCCTTCTCTCACGTTTGCGGTAGTTGACAGCCCTCTCCAGGCCCGAAGACTTTTCAACTAGAATCTTCGAACTTGCTTGGTTGCGTTGGCAATCACAAATCCCAGCACAAAATGCTGTCTCCACCGGGCCTTGCAGCCTGCGGCCCCCAAAATCATGACAGTGCAAGGCGAGGATGAGTAAAGACGCAAGACCCGTAATTTATTTAATAGTCGCCTAGGACGAACGAGTCTGTCCTTGCGTTGGATCATACAACTGCCTGTGAAATACCTACGTTAGCACGGACCCACTGTGCAGCCAGCAACTTGACAGTTTGCTATTCTACCAACACTTCATTTTAGAAAAAAGCTGAAGAATCATCAGGCCATTGAAATAGGCCATATGTCCTCAGGAGAGCAAGTTCGGATTATAAAAATAACAGAAAGTGGCGCAGTTTGCTGGCGATGTTGGTGTTGGTCAAGTCAAGCCAAGTATCCCCGGCTCGGCGCAACGGCGCCCTAAGAAAAGTCGAGAGAAGCACTGCGCCGCGCACCTAACGGACAGATCGCTAATAGTGCGACCGACTGCGGGACAGTTTTAGAAATGACGATGGCAGCGTCTTCCAGGGATGTTCCCAAGGGGTCCAAAACAGGCGGCGTTGCTCCTTGCAAGTTAGGCGCCCCGGTTTAGTCGCTGGGGCGCAGTGCAGAACTATTCCATGCTCCAGCGGTCGTTAAACGGCGATCACCGCCATGTCGGCTCTTCTGCGCGCGGCGTGAATGGCTCTCCCTGACGACGACGATCAGGTCAAGCTTTTCTGGTGGAGCAGGTCAACTCTCTAGTGGACGTTCAGCCGGCAAATCGGGACATGAAGGACTCCTCGCGAGTCGCTAGCGTCTCTTGGTCGTCGATCAGCAGCCTGGGATATCATTGGCGTTCTAGACCAGAATATCACGACCAAGCGGGCCCTTCACAGCGTCATGGAACAGCAGGCGAAGTTTGGATTTACGACCCCCATTCCAAGATAGCTAAACAGTCGTGTTATAACTAAAAACAGGCTTGGTTTTGCGCCGAGAAGAAGCTTGCCCCTGTCGATGATTTCGGACGCGCTTGGCCCCCATCATCTCCATCCGCGCCGCCGAGGCTGTTCGAATCCTGGCGTCTGGAGACTCAGGTTGACTGGAGTACGGAGGCGACTAGGCCACACAAGGCGGGGGAGGCTGCTTCTAACACAGACCTGGGATCCAGTATGGCCTTTCTCCCCCGCTGGCCCCTTGTCGGCCGACCGTATGGACCTCTTGGCGGCGTCTGGGATGGAGATACATAAACACTGCAGCTGCTCCGGTTTATCTTCTGCAGTTGCGTGACAGCACCCCGGGCAACGCTTATCGGAGTTGCAGCCCCGTTTCAAATTTGCCTGGTGGAATTCGCTATCAAGGAGACCTTTTCAAGATCTACTGCTGCAACCCCTCTCTCCGCCGGTGCTGTACGCTGTACATAATCAAGGCAATTGGTGGATGATCAGGTATGAACCTTCTGCTAACCTACTTGCTCTTCTTTCTACTCCCCTCACATTCAAGATGGTAGCTTCTATACCGTCATCTATTAGCGGTCTGTTTCTGACTAGTTATTTTACGTTGAAGTTCTCGTCGGAGCCAATATCAATCCCGCTTCCCATAGGCCGATTTCCTTCTAGAGCCGAGGCTTCCGTGATACACTTCCTCTTCAGACGTCGACTACGCGAAATGTTGCTCGCCAGCATCTTCGCCTTAGGGCTGACCTCCGTCTTCTACTCTGTCGGGGGAGCGGTTCCTACTCATATGCCAATCACCAGTCTGGTGGAGGAATTCCCACTTCCGAATCAGGGTCAGCTTCCGATTCATGATCCCACCGTCGTACGTGTTGGCGATTCCTACTATGCCTACCAAGGCGGTGCGGCGGGGATCCCCGTCTGGAAAGCCAACAGCATGAATGGTCCCTGGACGCAAGTGGGCACGGTGCTGGACGGGCCCAGTGTCATCACCAAGGGTGACAACAAGAAGCCCTGGGCTCCCATGACCATCGAGAAGGATGGTACCTTTTACTGCTTCTACGCGGTCAGCGAGGATGGTAGCCGAAACAGTGCTATTGGCGTGGCGACTTCGAACTCGCCCGAAGGAGGTAACTGGACGGACCATGGATCTATCATTGAAACCGGCAGCGGTCCTTACGCCCACCTGTTTCCGTACACGGCCGCAAACGCGATCGACCCGAGCGTCTTCATCGATCCCGCTGATGGCACGCCTTATTTGACCTTCGGGAGCTACTGGACCGACATCTGGCAGCTGCCTCTGACCAAAGACCTGTTGGCCGTCGACACCCCCAAACAGCCGGACGCCATAAACGTGGCCTTCCTCACCCTCGAAGGGGCGGACAATGAAATTCGAAAGGATCACAACTATCCTGTTACGTACGAGCCCGACCCCCGTCCGGAGGAAGGCTCTTTCATGAGCTACAGGGCCCCCTGGTACTATCTCTGGTTCAGTCACGGGCAATGCTGCCACTTCAGTGTTACTGGCCTCCCTCCAGCTGGACAAGAGTATGTCCTTCCCCCTCTTACCTGGCCTCAGCTGTTCCGTAGTGTGCTAACGTTGAAACAATAGGTACTCCATCCGCGTTGGACGATCTCTGAACCCCAGAGGACCATTCGTTGACAGGGACGGCAAGAAGCTGTGTGAGGGCGGTGGAACCATTGTCTATGGCTCGAACCACGAGGTCTACGCTCCTGGTGGCCAGGGAATCATGACGGGAGACTTTAGCCACCCAGATGTTCTCTACTACCATTACTGTGAGTTGCTTTGAGTTTGTTTTTGTACTAGTAGCGGATCGACGCTGACGGAGTACAACAGTGAACAAGACATCTGGTCTCGCCTTTGACGATGCTCGTCTGGGCTGGAACTACCTCCTCTACGAGGACGGCTGGCCTGTGGTCTTCCAGTCGGGACTGTAATGTCTTTTCCTGACTTGGGGTCACAGCTGGCGAGAACTGTTTAATGTCACGGAAGTACAGGCCCTGGTATGTTCTCCACCCTTCGGACGAGAAAAGATGAATCATAGGCTAACTTGACTTCAGTCTGAGTTGTTTGGGCATTTTACTTCTCACGGTCGTAAATATTCGGTTTGGACTTTTTATATATCCGCTGTATATACGGCCCCGCGGAGCCGACTTTAGATGTGGCGTTTTGGATGCTTTATGGGTTACATTCAATGATATATATCCCCATTTTGTTCCTTCTGCGCAAGTTACTGTTTTTTGCTGCATATGATTTAATTCTTTTTCTTTTTCTTTTTTTTTTTGTCAAACATCAGGGCCCGTGGATAAACTTTTGTAATCCTTAACTTTTTTTCGCTTCATTTCTTCACATTGTGAATAATGAGGCTGGCCGATAGCCGTTGGATGCGATGCTATCGATATGTACATAGGTACTCAAAAGCTTCAAAATAGAAGGCTAATAATAGATGGCCAATAGAAGAAGGACAGCCAGCCAGCTCTTAAGGGCCTCTAGAAAAAAACTTCTTGCTCCGACGATAGAATCCATGAATTCGGTCTTGCGATTCAATTCCAGATAAGGCATCGACAGAATGACACGTTATTGATGTATACAGAAAGACTCATTAACAATTCCAACCACCGTCGACGCTGTACACCGCACCCGTCGTGTACGACGACGCATCGCTCAGCAGGAAGAGCACCGTCTGCGCGACGTCGTCCGCCGTCCCGAGTCGCTGAATCGCCTGCGGCATGGCGGGCTCCGCTCCGCCCATGATAACGACCGACTTGTCCAGTAGCGGCGTTTGGATCGTTCCTCTGCAGGCATCCCGTCAGCTATCACCCACCAAAACTCCTCTCCACTTTTTACCAGGCCGGTACATAGGGGCGGTTAAGAGACAGGACAGGAGATAACTCACGGCGCAACAGCATTAACCCTCACCCCATCCCCCGCGACCTCCTTGGCCACGGACCTCGTCAACCCCACCACCCCATGCTTACTCGCCGAGTACGCCGCGTGCATCGCGAACCCCCTGACCCCCTGGATACTCGCAGCGTTGACAATACTGCCCCCTTTACTCCCCCCTTCCTGCGTCTTTTTCAATTCGAGAATGGCCCTCAACTGCGCCCTCATGCAATACATCAACCCCGTCAGATTCACTCGCATGATCAGATCCCACTCGCTGTCCTCCTGGTCGACCAACTTCCTTATCCCGTGATGCTTCCCGATCGCGCCCGCCATGTTCGCGCAGCCGTCCAGGCGGCCGAATCTTGCGACCGTCGCGGCGATCCAGGCGTTGACTTGGTTGACGTTGGAGACGTCCACTTGGGTGGTCATTATGTTGTCTGAGGGAGAGGAAGAAGAGGGATTGGAGGGGGTAGAGGAGGAGGAGGAGGTGATGTGGACGACGGCATCGGAGAGGGCCTGCGGGTCGATGTCTGCGAGGGAGAGCTTCGCGCCGTGGGAGTAGAGGTGGCGGGCGACGGCGAGGCCGATGCCCGAGATGCCGGTTATGGTGTAGACTTTGTTGGTGAAGTCCATTTTTTTTCACTTCTTCCTTCTTTCTGTCCTTCTGTGTATGTGTGTGGGCGGTGAGGTAGGTCTATATGACTTGATTGAATTGGAGCGTTGCTCGCGGGGGAGGGAGGGTCCAAGGGGTCCTCGTTATATACTTTTTATGCAACGGAGGGGGGAGGGATATGCTTCGTCTTGAGCAGATAGACCGGCGAGGAAAGAGGGTGCAAAAGAAGAATTGAACCTTGAGAGGAAAACAGCAGCGGCACAGAGGCTTTTGGTGTTGTGTCGAGTCGCAATGGCTACGAGTCTCCGAGGAACATGGGTAAAATCAATCTACCCCGTACATCCCACCTCGGAGTATCTCCGGGGAGGAGACGGCGGGGGAGGGGGAAAAAAGACGGGGGGAATCTGTTGCATTTAGCCAGTGTAGCTGAACCTGTCTACATGCACCAATCGATCGCCATGGACGAAGTAACCTTAGTTACTAACTGTCTACGCATGTGTTAGGCGCTGAAGCCGGTTGTAGTGCAGTGCAGTGCTACGCTGTGTACTCCATAACATCGAAGAGAGAAGGTGGGATGCAATGCGATGTAATGCGGAGCGGGATCGATGCGGTGATGAATCTCCACAGTTACTCCACCTCTCGGATGAAATAGTGAATGCTCCACGTGGAGTACATGCGGAGTATACAACGCGCATACCGATGATGGTCGTGCCTTTAGAGAGTATGCTTATTGCTGTTAACTCACCTTATCAATTTGGACAGTAAACATTGGAATGTAATGGAATTAAAATTGAATTGATCATCAGTAGATGGCGATTTATTTATGCTGCTGCATTGTAGTCAAACTTTCTCGGCTCCGAAATATAGCAACTTGGATGAAGTTTTTGACAAGGCTTGTCCGCATTCACTGGAGCTTCCTATACGCTTGTTTTGACTGAGCCATTATGTGCTTGAGAAAAGCTTAGCTTGATTAGAAGTAACCTAATTTGCGCCATTGCCAAATAATCGACCAAGTCACCAAAGATTGGTATCTGTGCCTTCGCTTCATCAGTGCGGTAAGAACAATAAGAGCACTTGCAATGCAAAATTCAGTAAAGATAAATGCCATAATCGTGCACGTCTGTGGGAAGATAAATCTTCTAGTGAGGGCGAATGATACTCCTTGAACAGAGATAGGAGCAGATACTAGAGAGGGCCCGAGGTCATCGCACGGATGGATGTGGCAAAGCCCGGCTTCGTTCCCTTCAAAAGCTTGTTGTTGGCATTCCACCCTTGCCGCACACGCCCCGCGAGCTCCTTAGCCCACTCTTGCGGCGGGTGTAGATAGTTGTGAACACCGACTGGTATATCACCTTCCCCGTATATCCTCCTGCATGGCTGTGCCGTACCACGCTTTGTATTGTGCCTTGATGGCGGCCAGGTAACCGTTGGAGCGACAGAGGGTGATCTGGTGGATGGGCATGATTCAGTACGCGTTGTAGTATCGATGCTTATCGAGGAGAGTGTCTCGAAGATATTATAACTCTCGATCCAAATAGGCTAGGAACAGGTAGTGTAGAGCAGGCTAGGAATCGGCCCTGGTGTCGCGGCAGATGTTGTCGATGAGGTTGCGTCCGAACTTGTCTGAATATGTTTGCCGCAGTTGAGCCATCTGTAGGAGATTGGCTTGGAGAAGGATCTAAAATTTTCGGCCTTCGTGTTCCAGCGGTCGCTGGCGCAGTACGTCTGCCCCTAGCTGAAGTTGTCTGAGGACATCTGGCCTACAGACTGGGCCCTGCTGCTACTAATTGAGACGCATCTGGTGTTGCTTGCCGCGCTTTTGACGCCGTCTCCTGGTATACAGAAAGCGGTTCTATTGTATCTTCCTCAATTTTCTTGAAAGTATCCAAACATCGTTAGGTTTTTACCGTTTCAAGTATCGTTGTGATGGTGGTGTAGGGCCTGGTTCATCTTCATCCTGTTCGTTTCAAACAATCTTGTATTTCCACCCATGATTCCGCGTAGGGCAGACGAGGGATTGCACGAGCACACCCAAAGAAAAGAATCAGTAAAGAACACGTTCAACAGGTTGATAGCTCAGTACTTACTAGACATCAATGTTTGTGTTCGACGTAGATCCATGACAATAGGGATATAGATGAATATCCTGAGTGTTGCACTGCAGCCCTTGTATAAACGTCAGCGCGTCCTAGTCAGGAGGGTAGATGAAAAATATCAAAAAGCTCACCCCCCGGCCCACTGGGCCATACTAAGGGGGCTACGAAAACCCCTGCCTATGCTTTTGGCGGGCAGGGATTTTACTGAACCTGATTCTCAAGCCGCCAGATTCATCTGATGTTGGCAGATAGTGATAATTCAGTATCAATATTGCCGCGCCTCCCTCGAAGGCAAGAATCAAACTCAGGACTTTAGGTCCGGTGAAGGAAGTTTAGTGGCTCATAGCTTGCTGCTCATTCCGCTGCAGTATCGTCCCAAGCTCTGGTTGCTGGGTGAAGGGCGATAGGGGGGTATAACCCACAAGCGGGAGGGTGCAGGACTGCCCGGGGAGGGAGGAGAACTAAGCATGTGACATAGGGAGAGGTGAAGCATGGCTCAGCGCCCGACTCTGATATACTGCTACTTCTCAGCAATCTCTGGCCAGGTATCTAGTAGTGGGAAGTCTGTATGCTTAAAAACGGATTTAACCCAAAAGTTTCTGGAGGAAAGCAGACAGCTACCTGAAGGCTTTCTGCATTTTACTTGGGGTTGTAGAGCCGGATCTTATCTAGCAATTATCGACATGGAGAGCAAGTCACTAGTTGAAGGATTTGTCCAAGCGTGAAGTTGGCTGTGCTTGTGGAGGATGCTCCCTGTTGTCTGGCCTTCAAGCCCAGCACTTGATTTGCATTAACATGATTATCCTTTTGCTCAGACACAAAATTTCCTCAAGATTGACTGTTTAGTATACTAGGCTGAAATTACTTAAGCGACATAATTTACTAAGGCTGGTATGAATTATATTAGCTATATAAAACGATTGCGGGGGCTATGCCAAAACCAGTGGCATTCACAGAGGGCTAGTCTACAGTCATACCAAGTATTTCCTCTTCTGTTGATATATGTTTTTCTAGTACCTTGTTGATTGAGAACCGTGGTGAATTGAAACAAGATTGTCTTCAATGTCCAAGTGCGAGTGAAGCTTAGCTTTCACTGCCAATCGCACTTTCAAAATCCTACTTTCACTCTTCCTGCATTTCTTCCTTTTCCATTCCGGACTAATATCTCTACTGTGCACTCGTCGGAACATTATTATACGTCTGTCAGCAGCTTTGCAGTTTATAGCTTCTGGACTGTGCCTATTTATAATAGCTTCTATAAGTGACTGAAGTCGGATGTGCCAGCAGACTATACTTGGGATGATTTCCTACCAAGGACTAAGAATGCTAGACTGGAAGCCACAGGAACATCCCCCACGCCTCTTTTGACACCCAGCTTAGGACCATATATCTTGTCTCCATTGGCCTTCAGACTATCCTCACTGTCAGCCATCAAAAGACTTTAGTGCTAATGCAAGAGTTGCGGGGAACAAAGACAAGATATGGAAAGACATAAGTCCAACTCAGCAATCTTGAGAAGCGCCTGCAGCCACTGGTGGCCACCCAGAGTGGTATAAATATCTCCAGAGTCCTCTCTGCAAAGTCGGGTATACGAGCAGCCCAAATAAACATGACAACAGCAACAAACATAATAGAAACAGGAACTGGTCTCAGTACAGAGTATGCATTGAAACGACCCAAGCAGTGAGATATTTTGACAAGGTATAACCTTTTTCTTTTTCCTTTCTTGTTCCCATTCCATTACTTCTAATTCGTCTGATGGGAGAGACAGCACAAGCTTATTTCTATAAAGAATTTGACGAAACTTGACCCGTAGAGAGCATCACAATAAATGATGTCTGAGAATAAATTTTTACCTTTTCCCCTCTTCCCTTTATTTTTTGAGAAGTACACAACATCTACAAATATCACATCACTTGCAAACTCATTGAAGGTTCGAAATAGCTGTGGGAAAGTTAGAGCTTTAACACACAAAATCTGTCAGTCTAGGCAAGCTGGTAGGGCAGTATGTCTGTTGAAGATGTCGACCAACAATCTGTCGAACATTTTGCACTCAGGATTCTCTCGAGAATCCTTGGGTACTCAATGCCGCCAACCCCTCAGCCTTTGGCTGGCACCACGGTAAGCATCAGTTATCAGCACTGACACTAACAGGTCCCATTCCCAACGTCAATGAGGGCTGCATTTAATATGTTTATCTTCAATCCACCACGAATTCAGCATATGCTGATACCAGATAGGGTTGATAGCCAACCACAACCCGGGCTGGGTTCCCCCAAGCTTATTTTAATGACTACGACAAGAAACTGATGACAGCACCTGGGTCTTATACATCTTAAATGGTTTTGGAAGATCAGCTTTCTCTACAAGGAAAGTGGATGTTTATTTTTTTTAAACAGGGACACATTCTGCCTCTCTTCTAGAATGTAATTCTAACTTGCTCTCTCATAATCAAGCATAACTTTTTCTGTTACACTGGCATAAGTCCTAGGGTTTTCTGGACATACTAATCAACAAAAGATGCTTTCTGCTTTGCATCTTAAAGCATTATAAGAGATATTTCCAAGGTCTGTTAGTGGGCGGCTCCTAAACTTAGGGTTTCTTATTATGCTGTTTAGGATATTAGCTGATATGGAATAAACCTACTACAGAGGATTTAGGGAAGTTAAAAGCCTTACTGTCATACTTAACTTTACCTCTAGCAATAACAGAATAGTGATAGAACTGTTAGGAATCTAAATACTGCGAGAGCAGCAGCATGTCTCAGTCTTAAACTAAGACTACCCACAAGGCCAAGACGTTATTATAGCAGTTACTTATGCGCTTGTGAAGCAATCAGATCCACTTGGTCTCTTTGTATAATTTCCTCTCTTCAAAAGGTCTCGTTAGATTTACCTACCATCTATGGAACACTAATATTGCATCCCTGCTCCAAGTTATAGAGTAAAAATATTGATTTGAACTGAGGATGCACAGCGTATATGAATTTCTCACTCCACGAAAAAGCTGCACGTTAATCATCCCTGTATCAGGACACTACGGGCCTCTAGTTCTGCTACACCCGCAAGTTTAACCGATAACCCGCAGAACCAAGCGGATCTTACCAATTTGACCCGATCAGAGAATAGTTAGATCGTTGCGCCACGGCGTGTGAGAGGACTAAGTTCTGTGTATCATTCGCACATGAGATGCTAACAACAATTAGAGGCTAGAATCCGCAGTTCACTGTGCAGTGTGCTTGGTCTTCGGGCCCTACGTTCGCATGGAATGGATCGAGAGATCCAGGACCTCTGGTAAAAAGGTTAAGCCATTAACGCCGGATATCTCTCTTTTGCGGCAATTTCTCCTCATGATCCTCTGAAAAGAATACGCTCGAGCTTTCTTGGTAGAGAACCGGTAGTTATTTTGGGGGAACCGCAAGTTGTCGAACCATCGGAGAACCATGTATCAGTAATGATTAGATGTTGCGAAGAAGTTTACGTATCCTAACGTAAAATATGATATGACCCTCCGGACCAAATCAGATACGGTATTGAGGTGTTTTTGGTTAACTTAACCTCCTCCTAAGGAGATACCGGTTGTAGTAGGGTTTCTTTGATGATCAACCTAGCGGACCTGTAGAATGTTGACGCCAGACCTCCACGACTGCTGGCGTGGTCTAGATTTCTGTAGCCTCCACCTAGATCTTGGATTGCAGGACAAAGCTCATGCGGGATATTTCCGAGCATATAGTATCAGGCAGTGGACACAAAAGCTTAAAAGCATCCAGTCACCCGGAGAACGTAACAAATTCAACCTGTACATGTGGAGTGAGCTAATACCATGACCAGGAGGGGTATAAAACCAATGTCCGCTTCGCGCACAGGCACATGGATAGTCTGTTATCAGCCAGCTTTTTGAGAACTGGGATAAGCACTGCTAGCGAGGGCCACATTATCTGAATAGGAGACCATTCCTAGGAACCGAGTCCTATGCTCGAAGTTTGTGAACTGTTCGTAGCATGGTCTCCATGAAAGATGGTGGAAAATCCCAGAAACCGAGCAAATAAGATCGAAATGATAAAAGGTGCAATTGGCGCCCAGTCAAGGCCCAGACTGGAGACGTAGAAATAACCTTTGGTAAGCTTCCCTACCAAGAAATAATAGCGCGTCTTGGACAAGTCCCCCGAGATCTTGGTCGGCGATTGCGGAATCTAGCTTATCCAACGACCCTATCTCAAGGACGATTAGCCAATATAGGAAAAAAGAGGATGGTCCAACTAACCGTGACTGCCCTCAGCTCTTTCTCGTCCGCAAGCAGAATAGGGTCTCCGCTGTGGCGGGGATACCAAGGTCGAAGTCTGGACGAAGTGGATGTCAAAGTTAGCTTCGTCCTTATCGATACGATCCGAGAAATGCCCGGAATCTTATCAGGAAGGGAATGGAGAAGACACCGCAGCTCTCAATTCAACACTTTCGTGTTTTGCAGATGGAAACATCCAGGGTTGGGAGAGGGCAGCCGGAAGATTTTCATTGATGGCAGACGGGGGAACTGGTGCTGTTCTAATTGATGCCTGAGGCGCTAGGTGGTGGACGCTAAGGCGTCAAGGTTTCCGACCCCCCGATCCTCATCTCATCCTCCACAGCATCCCAGGAGAATCCGGCGCCTACGGCGTCATGCAAGCCAAGCTGCAGCTCTGTCTTTGACTCCGGCCAGTTAGAGGGAGATAAGGATTTTGTGACAGAATGTACGCTGGCAAGCCGCCTGGTATTATGATTGCTGTCTGTCATCTCAGCCAAGGGTCTATCATCCCAATCCACCTCGCCAGCGATGCAGCGCCATGGCTCCTTCGACACGAGTGGACTGATAGTCGTCAGCGTTCCAGCGCACAGGGCTAGGTCTGCGCTTGATTGAACGTCCACCGCACGGTCCCCGTCTCGACTGACATTGCACGGAAAGATCCAGGACTCGAAGCTGAGCAGGCTCCGACAGGCAACGTTTCGACATGTTCGAAACAAAGGCTGAAAAGCCCCCAGGGCTTCGGCAGCGTGAACTCGCGTTGGCCGAAGCGAGTGCTGATCGCGCGACAGAATCTGGCCCAGCCAGAGCTTGATAAACAGATGTGGACCATTTCTCTACGGCCCGCCAGCGCCGTCCAGTCAGATCGACGGCTCGCCGTGCATAGGCTAGCATTTGCCCCTAGGTAGTCGAGCTTATTCCCAGGCCCGGACAGATTCGACCGAGAATGGACAAGGACTTTGCCACGTTTGGGAAGATCTCACGGATGATGTTATCGGCATACGATGTCCCTGTCGAACGTTCCTGATCATGGTCCCCTGGCCGTACGAAGGACGGAGTCTGTATTGTCATTATTATTTTACTTCCCCCTACTGTGACCGCGTACGATGGCGATACAGCGATCGACAGTGCTCGCTGGAAAATGCCTGTGGATCGCGCTGTTCAATGTCGTGGCTGGTGCATCGCATGAGCCTCTTTTCCTTTGGACTGTGTTTCATGGCCCTGGGAGCTCTCCACACACACACCTTGCAAGGCTCGCGTAGGGGTGGATCTGCGCAACTCGAAATTTCGGAATCACATTGGACCGATCAAACCCTGAATATGGAGCAGTTTCTAGGTGCGGCCTGTCCGGCAATGGCTCCCCTTTTGGAATTGGCCTCGTACGCAAGCACATGATGGGACGAGCGGTTACGAGCCCAAAGCTGTGGGTGAGTCGAAACAGGCTCCAACCTAACCCAACAATTGCCGTTGTGGCCGCGGTGCGCTGGGTGATCTGCGACTTGCGTATGTGTTGCCCAACGATTGAACAGCGCTCACATTTCTTGCGTGACAAGGTTGAGGTCACCACTGTCCCTGATCGACTGTCGTAGCGATATGAGTGGGTTTGGTCTATAAAGAGCTTTCTGCCCTCCTCGCCCCGGACCCTGTGTGACTGTTCTTCAGCCCACCCTCTTTTTGTTCAGTCCCTTCCACAGCTGGAACTGGTTTTTATACACTTCGCCGGATCATTCGTTCGGTCTTTACCGCCCTCCGGAACGTCCATCGCTTTAGATCGAGTCAGACGGTGCACCATACAACACTTGCAAAATGAAGTTCTCTATTGCTGTCGCCGCTTTTGGCGTTGCCCACGCCGCCCTCGCTGCTCCTGCTCCTGCCAACAAGCGCCAGGGAGGCCTCTTCGGCGGCCTTTTTGGCTACTCTGCTCAGCTTCCTTCTGGCTTCCCTTCTGAGTTGCCGTCTGGATTCCCTACCCCGACTGGCAGATTCCCATTTGCTACCGGCGGCTTCCCCGGCACCCCGTCCGCCTCGATCCTGCCAAGTGTCGCTGTTCCTGCTGGCAAGATCCCGGGCGAACTTGAGCCTCCGGTCAAGCGTGATTTCCCCTTCACTTCTGGCAGCTTCCCAGCCACCCCGTCCGCTACGGGCCTGCCAACTCAGGCCGTTCCCGCCGGCAAGATCCCGAGTCATCACCCTATCCGCAACTTCGACTCGGTCGTCCGCCGCGACCTGGACCTCTTCGGCTCTGAGGGCAAGGAGGAGGGCTTCTTCCTTGGCTTCCCTGCTGCGTCGGGCAGTTTCCCGACTGCAACCGCCTACGGCCACCCTTCGGCTACTCCCTCCGGAACCTACCCAAGCGGTGTTGCCAGCGGCTTCCCGTTCTAAGCTGAGAGAGCGATGATGCCGCATACCTCTCACGATATCTATCAAGTCGGGGGATGAGACAACGATTCCAATCTACCGAGCCAATGAGATGCCGATCCGTGGATGCCGTCGGCGGTAGCCTTTTGGAGCACTGAAAAATCGCCAATTTGAAAAGAACCTCGACTGGGGTGTGGACGTGGATGTTGATGGTTTACGATGTCGGCAGATAATAACCAGATAAACTTCTGATTCAGTCAACCCTTGATTTCCCTTTCGTGTATATAAGGTGGTATATATCCAACTTCGTTTCGGTCGCTATGCTGGGCAAATTCACTACATATTTGTTTGTATGGATATACGACGATACCAATGTCATTTCTATGTACAGAGTATGGCAACATCTGCCATCAATTGGGAGCAGGCCCCTTTCGATGACAGGAGACTCGTTGCCTAGGAGCTGGCTAGCAGCTCGGATTTTCCCGCTCAGGGCTGGCTAAGACCGGTTCGCTATCGTAGCTTTGCAAATCACCTCCCAGAAGGTTGAGACGTCGCTTATGTCCTCCGAAAATGCATTTCTTGGCTATAATACCTTCGGTGAGCTTTTCTGAGATCTGACACTACTGTGAATATGGCTCTTAACGCAATTGTTTGTCTTTTGAATAATAAGGGTCGATGTCGAGGCGGTGGGAGGTCGACAGGAACCTATCCACTTGACATCATAGCAGATGCAAGTCATAAGTCCCCCTGCCCCTGAGACTATTGGAACGTGGAAGAAGCTTATCTCTCGAATCTCGATTACTCCTCCAGATGTGTAAGCAATGTTTACTTATAGGTCCTATCGTATGTTTTATCAGCATTTTGCGACGACAGCGCTTGAACTGTACTCCGTACTGTACCGCGAAAGAGACACAGACTAGGTAGATATTGAGAGGCTGGGGGGTCTTTTTAAAAAAAAAAAATCCGAGCCCAACAGATCCAGTTTAGCTCAAAGCAAGCAAGTAAGAAAAAAAAAATCATCCGACATGATCTGATCTCTCATCTCATCTTCAAGAAACATAAAAAACTCCGTAGACGCCGTACGGCGTACCCCCAAAGCCAAGACACGGGATAAATCAATAGTGCGCCGCCACTTGCGCAGACGACCGGGTGGCGAGAGCCGAGACCGAGTTGCCTCTTTTTGAATTTGCGGTGGATCTCCGTGATGATCGTATCCCGTTGCCCCTATCTCCACTGATCCGGCCCGATCCTCAACCCGTTCAAGCCGTCTCGAGTTGCCAACCGATGGCTCGATTGCGTGTCTGTGCACGTGACCTAGGTCTCGTGTGTGCAGCATTATGTACGGGAGCCCAGACATAACTTTGGATTTTAGAGATTCATTTTCTATTCCGATGAATTCTTTTTTTTCTTTGCCTGTGAGGAGATGGTGTTTTTATTACTCAGAACCGATACCTCTTGCTGACTAAGGACTGTAGGAGGGATCTTCGCGGAGAAAGGATTCTTACGGTTAAATCACAAAAAAAAAAGGCGATCAATTAAGGACTAGGCATAACTGACTCATTCAATTTGATTTCTGGTGGTTAATGATGATTCTCATTGGAGCTACAGAATAATCAATATCAGTAGGTATAGGATCTACAGAGCTACAGGGGTCTAGAATAGAAGAAGAAGACCCCCTTAAAAAAAATCAACTACAGCCCAGCGTATTAGGTAGTTGATTAATTAAGGATGAAACAGACAGACAACCCTTATGTACTGCACTGTATGTGTCGTCGTTGGTTCATTGTTTCAGGAAAAAGCTGCAAACGGGCCGTGAGTCTTAGGTTTTGAAACAGAGTGTGGCTCGTACAGTGTTCTACTGGGTGTTCAACCTTCCAGAATCCGATTCCCCCCTGTCTGCGAAACACCTCTTTGCTGTGCAGGTGGAGGTAAACTCTATTCAGATCTGACATGCATACATATGCATGATGGTGATGGTGCCTCGTTGCCTGGGGCTTAAAGACGGAGAGAGGTGGAGGCTCGACTGGCGAAAGCTTGGGTACCATAGTTGATGCCATGGTGAAATTTGAAACCCGTCATTCAGGCACCGTACATTGCGCATGTATACACAGGTATTCGTTAGACGACACGTAGGTGCCTATTTTCATGGGAGCTTATATATTGGGAGGCTAACGTGTATACATTTCTGATGACCCCTTAACAAGCCACTGGTTATGATTGAATGAAAGATCTCACACTTGAAAAGAAAGGGATATAAACAGAGCCCGTCTGCCACGCTCAATGTGTGATGTTCCTTGTTGCCGTCCGCGAATGCAGCCTACCCAGCCACGACTTCGACGTAATTATCCGTATCCTCTTCCCGAAGACCATGAACACTATCAGAGCCAGATTATTCGCCAGCAACACGCCGCCAAAGATACCGGAGATGACGACCGCGTACCCGTTCTCGATGATCCAGTCGAGCAGGAACGAGCCCATCCCGAATGAGATCGCCTGCTTGCCGAGGTTCATCGCGATCAGCATCTCTGGCGTGTTGGCGTAGTACGAGTCGACGGCGTAGGCCAGGGTGAAGGTGAAATAGAAGTAGGCGCCGAAATTCTCCATCGCCACGCCCGCGAAGTATGCGACCCAGTGGAGGTTTCTCTCCGCTGCGAAGCCGTACAGGACCAGCCCAGCAGGAGCGATGAGCATGGCAGGGAGCATGACGCCCAAGCGCATTTCCGCTTCGCGGATGCCGTTGTTCCGCTTTGTGAGATACGCCGCGAGACGGTCTGAGCTCGATGTGAATGGGAAGGCGAGGAAGAAACCGATTGCGGTCCCAACGGCGATAAGGCCGGAGTTGTACTGCGGATATCATGAGGAACTGTCATCTCGATTGATGAATCAAGGAAAGAGATGGTACCTGGCTCCAATTGTACGGAGGCTCCGTGATCTTGAGCGGGAAGGTATAGTTGAAGGTTAAAGCACCTAAGCCGATACAAATTCCTGAAACCAACTATCAGCATCAAAGGAAAAAAAAATAGTAAAGCGGCAGCCCATACCAAAGCTGGTGATAACCCAGAACACGGCTGGCACGAAGAAATATGTAAATGACCGGAGCATAGTGGTGAGGAAAGGCACATTTCTGTCAATACGGCTCCAAGGCTTCAGAGTCGAAAGGAAGCTCTTGCGCTTCGGTATGATGGCTGGCGTCACATTTTCATACTGCGTCTCCTGAAGCTTTTCGTCCGTCTCAATTGCAGTTTCAGGCGGAGAATGCCTTGGCTCTGGTCGGTCGTACATGCTTTCCTCGACGAAGAAAAAAGCCAGGATAAGCAATGCGGCTGCGAATGCGGTCTCGACGTAGAAAAATAGCCTCCAGGAATATCCTCCAGCTAGCATGTATCCGGCGTAAAGTGGTCCAGTGGATCCCAGGCAGAGGCATACTAGCAACAGTCCATCAGCTTGGAACACCATCAACAGACCCTTACTGCGCTTACCAGTATAGTACCCTATTCTCTTTCCACGCTCATGAAGGAAAAATACGTCATTCACCAGCTGCACTGGAATGGACTCACAGACACCACTTCCAAACGCATGAAATACACGTGCTACCATGAGTCCAGTATAGGTTGTTGCCCGTGATGCTCCAATAAGTCCAGCAACGAACTACATCGCAACTATCAGCAAGCCGTAGGCTCATCTGTGGCAGGGAAATATAGAATACCATTGCCATCGAAAGCAACGTGATAGGTCGTCTCCCGATTTTCATATACAGAGGGACAAGGAACAGAGAGCCTGGACGTAAGATGAGCCGGCTGTATCTATCAACGATTGAAAAGAGTTATCGTACCAAATCCGTAGGCAAGATTTGGGTACGAAATAAGTCCTGAAGCCGTGGCGTGTGAAATTCCAAACTCTTCGCTGTAGATGGCAATATATACTGAAGGTCCAAGCAGCGAACTGTTTCCAAGGAACGAATACACTGATACGATGATAAGAATCATCGTCTTCTTGAAGGTCGACCACTTTGCAGTATTCAGCAACTTGTTCCACCCTCTGACAAGAGAGATTCTACCTGGAGGGGGTCATTGGGATCCTCCGCTGGCACTGGATACAGTGCCTGCCCATATGCACTGTCGTCTCCTTCGATCAGCGTGAGATCGACAGTGCCCGGGAGATCTGTTTCATGAGCATGACTGTAAAAAGTCAGTTTGACGGTTTCCAATAGGCGCGAGAGCAATTTTTCAATGACTCATGGTTCAAAAAAACATGCCTGTGCGCGAGATGTTGGCGGCCGTGGCCGCCGTGAGCTTCGATGTCTCTGGTCATGTTGTTGCGCTGTCAATGTTGTCGACCCTGGCGTGTATTTAGACGGACAGATTGCCCCTTTAAGAAGATCCCAGCAAGTTGCGGGGGCTGTTTTGGAGTTCGTCCTCCCCGGATTTTCCTTGCTTTTCCCCAGACAGCATCGCCAATAATTGCCGGCAGAGCTTGCGGGGCTGCAAGCCACGTGTGGGACCCTGGTCTCGAACTTCCTAGTTGATTCCGGAAAATTTCATTCTGCAAGGGATGATATCATCCTGCAAGAAAGCCAAAGGATGAAAACTTCCGAGAACAACGTGAATTGAGGGTGCCGTTGGACATAGGTCCACTGATGGATGATTGGCCTTTGCTCATTCTAGAAGGACATTTACCGGCTATGCTTGTAATACCTGGGACTGTAGTACAGGAATACCCGGAAGACTTTCAACCGAGGAACATGATCTGTCCAACCGTTAGACCTAGTCCTTGTTAGGATTTGTGACGTCTCACCTACAGGTGTCACTGCAGAACAGCAGACAGGACCAACATGTCGGGACCTCCCCTAACCATATGAAGAACTTGCCCTGCCAAATCGATTCGAAGCCCTTGACGGTATGGTGAAGAACTGGAGAACTCCCGAGCGCTACGGAAAGTCTCCGTCGATGTGGAGAAGATCTATTTTGCGGGGAAATGACAGCGCACCCCAGATGCCCCCCATGGGGCTCCCTACCATTTCGTCTCCAGCCCCACACGTAAGGCTCAAGATGCGTCATGGTGATCAATGTTCGCTCAGACTTCAAGAGTTTTACCAGCTGTGGCGGAGGAGACGGGCTGTCAAACTGGTGGTCAACGAGTGGAAGGAATTGGAGTGTCTCCGTGTAGACTTTCCAGATGCGCCATTATCGTGCCGTTTTCGACCTTTGCTTGTCTCCAAGGCATGCGCTCTAGAGTCTTTAGTCAGTGTCTTCCAATACCTGTAGTAGCTGAGAGAAAAAGGGGGAAAGGAACACGTTCTGCGTGGTGGAAATAGGGTAGTGTCATACGGGAGCAACTTGTCTGCTTTTGTGTATGTTGTGTATTTCTTCGTACCTCTGACGCTATGTGGTACTCACCCGTGTACTTTCACGCAGGCGCCAGTGGTGTAATGGTTAGCATTGTTGCCGTAAGTCCTCAAGTTACTTTTCTATAGTTAAAATCTTCTAACCGCCATCTAGTTCCAAGCAATAGATCCTGGTTCGATTCCTGGCTGGCGCAGCCTCTTTTTTCTTTTTACTTTCTCGGTATGATTCTCGTCCAGACTAATAGTTTGCTAAGACAGTGACTGTAAGATTGTTAAGGGCGAAGTTGTTCGCTTCGGGGCCCTGATCCATCATGTATCAAAATTCTATAAGTACAACGGCAAAAATTAACGTACTGTATAGTTGGCATCTGCAAAAGTCTCAGAAAGAAAAAATCCGAACGATCTTCTAAAGAAGCATCAGTTCTTCCACGCGAAAGGGTATCCACAAAAGCAATGCTACGGCTCTGTATGAAACCCTGATTTCTCCGTTGCTCCTCTTGGCTCATGTCCTCTGTATTCATGTCTTGTATTACGTTGCTTTAGCAGCTCCGCACTTTCAAGTTCCTCCGTTTCGACGGCATGGTGCTCTTCTTCCATCGTCTTTTGCGTCATACTCCGCATCTTCGTTTGGCGCCGCCAGAAGAAAGACATCTTCAATGTAAAGCGGACAGGCTTCCCCGTCATATTAAACCACCGTATAGATAATGTAAGCTCGCCAAGGTGGCCCTCGACGACGTTCGAAGGAAAATGTAGCTGATCAATGGCTTCCCCGAAAGAATCGCTGTGCCCATAGACAATAGCCCAGCCTACTGCGCTACCTCTTCGATCGTGTTTCTCAACTCCTCGATCACCTTCTCCATCCATTCCTCTTCAACGACCCCTTCTAACCAACAAAAACCCATGGTCAGTCGTCCGTCTCCGCCTGTGACAAGAGAAACTTCAAATGGAGGTCCAGTCACTTCTGCACTCTGACTGAAGACCATCCTGCTGATTTTCCAGGGTTCTCCTCCTTCAGGGGAGCTCGGCTGGCCTGCCGGCTTGAATACTCCAATGTTCGACACCGTGAAGCTGTCTTCGCGACACTTGCCGACCTTCCTCTTGAACCACCGATTGAGATTCCCTGCAAATGGCAAAAGGCCCACAGGAGTATTTTTGCCATTCTTTTTGACTTCAGCTTCAATAGTGGCTCTCACTCTCCGTGCGTCATCCCAAGAGAACAAATCCATGGCTTTGCTGTTGGCGGAAGAATCTGCGGGACGACGGTGCTTATTCTCGACACGCGACACCCAGCAACCGATGGAGTCGTCGTCGACAAGAGTACTCGGGAGCAATGGTCTCAGTGATATCGGGCAGAGGCTGCGCAGGCTCGAGTAGTGTTCCGGGAGATGCGCAAGCACTGAGGCCGCAAGAAGCGTTTCAAAAGTTGCCGTCAGTGTGGTTTTGTTGGCTCGCGCAGCGGACAGGAGACCGAGGGTCGTGCCATGCGGGAGGGTCACGGAGTGATTCCTCGTACGCGTGGATGGCGCTGTCGACACTCGGCCTCCTGTCCAACATGTTCGGGGTACCCTAGGAAACCAGTCGTTCCACAAGGATCGAAGCACGTAAGGGATCGAAACTGGCAACGGATGCATACGCTCCAGGGTTTGGAGGAGGTCCTTTTGAGGAGGGTACACGATTGGGTCTGCTTCTAGATCTGGTTCGGTAGAATCAGGGATGGCCGAGAGCGCCTCAAGGAACGAGCGGTGGATGGCCAGCCCCGATTTCCCATCCCCAAGTACATGGTGGAGGACAAAGCACGCAACAAAATGCGTGCTGCTGTCGGTTCCATGGAGAATAATGAGGCGCCAGAATGGCCGCTCCCCGTACCCCTCCTTAAAGTTGAGATTATGCTCTTCTTGTAAGATCTGATCAAGCTCCTCATCGGTATTACCGTCGTGGTCATCATATTCCTTTGCTCTAATCACAAACTTCACCGCATGTCGTAGATCGATACGTGGCAGCCGTACGAAATAGGGTTTCTTATGGTCATCGACAGTAATCGCGCTCAAGACTGGATGCCGAGCAATCACCGTTGCAAGGGCGCGATAGACAAGTGCTTCAAGAGGATAAGATGATTTTGGCTTCGAGTAATACGCGCTTACTGCGAGATTGTGGTAGAATTCGAGTAAGTGACAAGCAGTTGAAAACTTTTCAAGATAGCCTGCTGTATGGTTAGGTAACTAGGAAGCACAAGTAGCGGGTGAGACTGGGGGACAACGTACCAACCGGCCGCAGTTTCTGAAATGAGCGAGGATCGGACATGACTGATCTGGTTCGATGCATCCACCAACATCCAAATGATTCAGATCTTTTTTCCCGCCATTCTTTGTCCTCTGAGGGGAGCTGTGAATAAATACTTGTTGTTGCTGTTGTTTTTGTCCCTTGTTATAGTTCGATAGTTGGAGCTGACTAACAAGCTTTAAGCTAGAAGCTCTACTGGGAGATCGCCATGCGGTAGTAAGTGGATCGCGCAGCTGAGCGGGAAGAACGAGTCCCTCTTGACCACTCTACAAGCCAAAAAATCAAGACCATTGTCGGGTGCCGCCTGCTGAGCTTGAATTGTGGTGGTATTTTTTCATCTGAGTTCTGCCGTGAAATGGCATCTTGATGGAATTGAACGGTTGCTCTGAAGTAAACTTGCATCTGCATGCCTGAGTAACCCCAATAATTATACTTTCATTAGGTGCGATAATCCGTCTTCAACACTTTGTGAAATCAAGCTACTGAAGAACGCCTCCACAATTCCTAGGGTGATCGATAGCCAGCTACTTGCGAACATGTAAGTCGTCAGAGTTTGTCAGTTCGCCGCATTGCAGATGTCGAGATCGTATTTTTATAACCCAAGGGATATTTGAATCTGAAATCTCTATTGAAGAGGGGATATCTCCTATCTCATCTGAAATACTATCTGCTGTGAAAGAGGTTCTAAGGCGGTGGATGAGCCGAAATGTCGCTTAGTATTTCATCCATCTGACCGTGGCCGGCAACCTCATGCAGACTAATAGATCCAGATCGCCCCAACGCGCTAAGATCAGCCCTCGGCCCGCCCGGTCGTGTAACAAGGGCTGCCACGACCTGATCTTGCTTACTTGATAACCATCACAGCAAAAACCTCTTTTTTCTAGACTCAAATCATGGATGCTCTATAGTTTCTTCCCCAATTCTTATTTACATTTGGTTCCTACCTCCCCTTGGCCTTCAGGAAGGCATGCCCCTGTAGACCACCGCCTATCGGCGCCCTCTGTGGATGGGTGGGGGGTGAGGATGCCCACCCTTAGCTAGGCTTGGGGATTCTCTAACTCACTTCGACTCCTCCGAATTCAATGTGCTAGAGGGTTAGTATGACTTGACCTCAGTGCATGGATGAAGCTAGTTGAAATGACCTGTAAGTCACAGACCAAGTAAGCCTCGAGCCTGACAAATGTCCCGTGGAAAATCGAATAGTTAAGTACATCGAGGATCGATCTCATCAAGCCATAACAAAAAGGGAAATGGATCATCAACCATAATCCATCCGATCATGAAGCACGAAGGTTATTATTTCCCAATGGATTGGGTCGTCAAACTATTGAACATCTCCACTCATCTAATCCGAGCAGGCCCTTCCATGTCCTTATCCGAGAAAGATGCGTTTCACCGCCTCCAAGGCTGCTCTTACCGCCGGGCATCCTTTTGTCCGCTTCGTGTTCTTCAAGCAACTGCTCAAGCGATGACATGGCGGTCATAATTGGGCGGTGTATTTTTATCATCTCCAATGTCTCCCTCATACTGTTGAGCTGCCGCTCCAGCTGTCAATTGTGTTCATGTGGATCCGTTGTTCTTCTAAACCGCGTCCAACAGATTCATGGATACAGGAGCTAGCTTCCGCTTATACCGGCGTCCGACTGTACTTGAGAATGCGAAGTAGGTTCAGGGTGTTCATCGACCCAGCCGGGGATCTTTCTGGTCAAGCTCATCGAGTGGGGTTGTAGATTTTGGAGTTTACAATGGAACAGTTTGCAAAGGCGAACAGGTGAATAGAACTGAGATTAGTAAGGTGTGTAAAGACTTTTGCCAAGTGCAGCTCGTAAGAGTTCTGCTGCAGTGTTTCCGTGACGAATCCTGGTGAATGACTGGCATTACATTACGCCTTCTGGTTCTTGTTCTGTACTTCTCAACCTTTCTTCTTGTAAGGATTTTTAGCATCGTCTATATATCTTACCCAGTGCTTACCGGTGGAGTTTCGATCCTATAATTCTGGGACTGCCACTTCGACTCCATACCTAAGGCCATCTTTCCTGGGAGTAGGTAGTCAGCCCTCTTCAGCCTTGTTTTCTTGACACTGTGCGCATTCAGGCCTTCGAATCGTGCACTCATGAATCTGAATTCGATCTCCTTTTCCGTGTATCAGTCTAAATTACATCTTGCTCAGTCCGACCTACCGGAACCTTACTTTTACCAGAGAACTTCACCTCAAACTGAACGCATATGCCGTTTGTATTGTGTCTTCTTCCTGATCTGATTCCTTTCTTTTGCCTCTGTTTTGTGTTTTGCCTTGTGCTTGTGCGCGCACTCGCCTAAATAGGAAAGCACCATTTTGGCCTGCTCGTATGTCGCCAGCCTTCCTTCCTAGACCTCCCTTAACTTTTATCTTCTGTCCTCTAATGTAACACCATTACAGGTGCCCAGTCAATCGAAAACTTGAACTTGTTTGGACCTGCCTTGACATCACAACCGGAACTCGACACGGCGGAGAATGGCATCCTCAGAGGCCCTGAAAGACCAATTTCCCCTAAGACAGTTGACTGCAGCCACCAGTCTTACTGACAGTACACAGGGAATCAATTAGCAAAAAGGGCCAGGAAATTCACAGAGAAACAGCAGAGAGAAGCGTACCAGACGCCATTGCCAAGAAGCTGAACTTGGGTCGTTGGACTTCTACGGAGCGACCCACGGCCCAGAGTCCATCCGCAACGCCTCGTGGGAGGTAATCAACGCTACCTTCGGCCGGACCCAAGAGCAGTGCTGCACATCCGCGCGAAGACCCTGCAAGGTATACCCACGACGGATGAGCTCAAATGGGTCGACTGGTTGCCCAACGGTGCACACCTGTTCTTCTCACCCATCAGCAAGATCTCCGGCGACGACGCCAACTTGCAGTATGCCATCACCAGGAAGTGGATCCTCGAATACGGTTTTGACTTCATCAGTACCTTCACCATCGGCATGCGGGAGATGCACCACATCGTCTGCCTCGTCTTCGACCGCAACGACCCAGACTCAAAGGAGCGTGCCCATAAGTTGATCCGCACACCGATCGACGACTGTGCCCAGCAGGGCTGGGGCGAGTACCGCACCCACCTGGCGCTCATGGACCACATCGCATCGACGTATAACTTCAACGAAAACGCGCAGATGAAGCTCAACGAGACCATCAAGAACGCACTCGATCCGAAGGGCATCCTGGCCCCGGGTCAGAATGGCATTTGGCCACAGACCTACGACAAAGCAGCCTGGAGGCTCACTGCCGACTCATCCCCTTCGAGATAATGGCTAATATTCAGGAGAGCGGCGGAAACCGTCAGAGTTACTTCAGGGAAGGGGCACACAAAGAAACAGGCCACAACCCCAATGCATCATGCATGAAGGCGACTTGGATTGTATATTTTCATCTTGACTTTTGATGAATAGATGAACTAGCTTAGTTCTGAATATATGTTTCTAAAATGACTTATCTGTCATTAGTTAGATCTATATGAAACCTCTCAGTAAACCAAATCATGGATTTATCGGAGGGAAGCTTCTCCTTTCTGTGAGGGAAGCTGAGAGAGATAAAGGCAACTGGAGGCCTGACCCCGAGCCCTAAGCCTTAAGGACTGCTATCAGTAGTGCCCTGCAACCTGAGGCGGCATAGCGCCAAGAGAAGCAGGTGATCGCCCGATTGGGCGATAGGGCTCCGGCCCTATCTCTGCGTCCCTTCGCTATGTCGGCATCCCTGACCGATCGCTCCATTCATGCCACTCCGGGATAATGCTCCGAAGCCCTCGTGGCTTGGATTGCTTCTTCCAACCGATTCTGTCCCTTTAACCGCACCTTGCTTTTCTTGAATCGGGCTGAATGCAGCATTCACATCCAGGAAGCTGGCCCAACCCGGGCTGTCATCGCAGGGAGTCAGTGATAAGCACAGTACTTGAGTTCAAAGATGAACCACGCGAAGGTCCTCGTGGCTGAATAGTGGGCTCACCACATGGACGTCAAGCTATTAGCAGGAGCATCGACTACGCTTCAGTCAAGTTTGTGACTTTGTTAACCCGCCAAAGGAAGCCTTACATGAGGATGCTAACGCGAAGAAGCAGCTGCTCTCGGATCTCGTGAGGGCTGAGAAGCATCAACGCCTCAGCGCCATCCCGAACAGCGGCAATCGACTTGGCCAGCCTGCGCAGATCGACTCGGCGCCCAGCCTGCTCGACGTCATCGGGCCGAGCGACTGGTGATGCCGAGCCTCGATCCCGCCCGTCGCAGATGCACCGCGTCTCGGCGCGGCTCTACACGAGATACCTATCCTGGAACTTCTCCAGACGGACTTCGATGCACTTTGCACATGGCCTCCCTTGCATGACGATGCGGATGGAAACCACATGACAGTTTGTCCGCTGCTGGTTCCGTGCTGAGCCCCTTTTGTCGCGGCCAGACCGCCCCGACAGACAGTGAGGACGGAGACGGCCTGGGCCAAGCCCTTGGCAGAGCAGCGTTATCATGCTGCTCCGGACGGTCTTCCTGGCAAAGCTTTTAGAGGTTGCAACACTGTTCCGCCAGGAGTCTCCGCGGTTGGCTTATTTTGACGGCGCCAAGAAAGCGGAATAGCACCCTGGTCGTCTTGATCCGGGCTACCAAAACCGCTAGGGCTGTCCGGCAGATGATGAGCAAATGTCCTCATGGCTGTCGTAGAGTCTTTGTGCCGTCCTGGTCCGTCCTGCATGCGTCCTGGACCATGTGTGCGAGAGCCCGTTTCGACCCCAGCTTCTTGGCTCTAGAGAGTCCGGAGAGCAGAGTGGAGGACGGGGAGAGGCGGGGAAAATGCCTCATGATACAGTAGCATGCACAGAGAAGCATGGATCCGGTTCCTGATATTCGAGAAAGTGTCCTCTGGACAGCTTTAAATGGGCCATGCTTCCCTCTCGGTTCGGATTTTAATATCTCTATTCACGTGCTACAATTTTGTCTTCGGTCGTGGGATCACCTGTTCTGATTTTCAACGTATTGAGCCATTTGTGTATCTTTCACGATGAAAGAAAAACCCACAGACCTAGAGGCCCCTTCGGTCACGAACCACCGTCGGTCCCATTCGACGATTTCTATCGAGAAGCAAGACATTATCAACGAGGAAGTCGCCCAGAGCTGGACAAGGGGACAGGTCAAGAATGACAAAAACACAAAGCAGAAGAACCCCCTTGCCGGGTTAACTAAGGATGAGCTCCTTGCGGACGTTGAGGCGTTTGCTCAGGAGAAGAACCTAACTCACATTCTGGATGATCTGAAGAAAGGGGCATTGATTGCGCAGGATCCCAAGTCCTTCGAATCCCTGACTGAACTGTCTGAGGGAGAAAAGGATATTATTCGCCGGGAGAAGACGCATCGCTGGAGCCAGCCCTTCATGATGTATTTCATGACCAGTAAGTTCTGTTTCTATGACATTGTTCCCATACTGGATTGTATCCTGACATTTCTAGTTCTTTGCGCCGGCTCTGCGATTGTGCAAGGTATGGACCAAACGGCCGTCAACGGAGCTCAAGAGTGCGTCTACCCCCTTGGATTAGATGGCCTATGAATTGTCGACTAACTATCATAGGTTCTACTTCCATGAATTCGGCGTAACCAATGCCTGGAGACAGGGCCTGCTCAACGGTGCCCCCTACCTCTGCTCGGCCCTCATCGGATGCTGGACGACCGCTCCACTGAACCGCTACTTCGGCCGACGTGGATGCATTTTCATCTCCTGTTTCATTTCCTTTGCGTCTTCATTCTGGATGGCTGCTGCCCACACCTGGTGGAACCTCCTGCTGAGCCGTTTCCTGCTGGGTTTTGCCGTCGGTGCCAAGTCTACGACCACCCCTGTCTACGGTGCTGAATGCTCTCCTGCTAATATCCGCGGTGCCCTCGTCATGATGTGGCAGATGTGGACTGCGTTCGGGATTATGCTTGGGTATATTGCCTCCGTTGCGTTTATGGACGTGACGCATGCCACGATCCCGGGGTTCAACTGGAGACTCATGCTCGCCTCTACCGCGATCCCGTGAGTGCCCAACCTACATATTATCTTTTTCATTCACGAAACATGTCTGCTAAACTGCACGCTTGATACCCCTTTAGACCATTTGTCGTCTGCATTCAAGTGTATCTCTGTCCCGAATCTCCCCGTTGGTACATGATGCGTGACCGCTATCAGAGCGCCTACGATGCCCTCTGCAAGCTGCGTCCGTCGTCCCTTCAAGCTGCCCGGGACCTCTACTACATCCACGCCGCTCTGAAAGTCGAGGAGAAGCTTCGCGAGGGCAAGCACCTGTGGCGTGAGATGTTCACCGTCCCGCGCAACCGACGTGCCGCGCAGTCGTCGTTCTTCGTCATGTTCATGCAGCAGGTATGTCGAAGACCCTTCATACAGAAGGCACCCGTACATACCTCCATACGTCAGAGGCCTATGACTGACATATGTCTCTCTAAACACAGTTCTGCGGCGTTAACGCAATTATGTACTACTCCTCCTCTATGTTCCGCGAAGCCGGCTTCGACAGGCGCACGGCCCTAGTGACCTCCCTGGGATGCGGCATCACGAACTGGATCTTCGCCCTGCCCGCGGTCTACACGATCGACACGTTCGGCCGGCGTAACTTGCTCCTGACCACCTTCCCGTTGATGAGTCTGTTCTTGCTCTTCACGGGCTTCTCGTTCTGGATCCCAGATGACACGTCGAGGACGGCATGCGTCGCGACGGGTATATACCTCTTTATGATCGTGTATTCTCCAGGCGAGGGGCCCGTGCCATTTACATATTCTGCTGAAGCATTCGTTCGTCTCCCTTCCCCCTTCCTAAACTTCCTAAACTCAGAAAGTGACCCAATCTAACCATCTGAAATTATTTAAACAGCCTCTCTACATCCGCGACATCGGCATGTCCTTCGCCACCGCAACCACCTGGGGCTTCAACTTCATCATCTCCCTCACCTGGCCCGCCCTCGTGAAAGCCTTCCAACCCCAAGGCGCCTTCGGCTGGTACGCGGCCTGGAACATCTTCGGCTGGATCTTCGCATACTTCTGCCTCCCCGAGACGAAGGCCCTGTCGCTCGAGGAGCTGGATCAGGTCTTCTCCCTGCCGACGAGGAAGCATATCAATCATTATCGCGGGATGTTGCCGTGGTACTTCGGAAAGTATATTCTGAGACGGGACGTCGAGCCGCAGAGGGTGTTGTATGATTATGAATGATGAGATGAGTAAAACAAAACAAAAAAAATCTTTGGCTTTGAGGAAGAAAGCGGGAAAAAATAAAAGGTTGGTTGAGAAGGAGGATGTGGGATGTAGTGTAGTGTATGGAGATGGAGAATCACGAGACGTTGTCCAAGTCGTATTATATATATATATATTTATATATATATATACACGTACCTAGGTAATTATGACGGTAATAAGGAAGAACGAGACGAAGAATCAGATAAGTATGTAACTTACATTTCCACCTACTTCTTCTTCTACTTTAATAAGGTACCTCTATCAACGTCCACTTTGCACACGCCTGCATCCCCATAGCCACGAGCACTTATCAATAGTCAACATCTTGAGGACTTGAAACCAATCTAACATGTCCGTCCTACACTATTGAGTCCCCACATTCCTTTTTTTGTTTCTGAAAGCCATCTATGAGATCATAAATATTCTGGGATAATCGCTAATATATATATATATATATATGATATGAAGGGTACGGAAATTCTAGGCAGATCTTTAATGACGACATGTTTTCTATATATATATATATATCCTTACTCTCTTTACACCCCTTGTATCGATCAGATTACTGAAAATCTACCAATAGTATCAGCCTTTAAGGGTGGTTGTGACAGTCTTGGACTGATGAACTTCTGTGTATATAAGGTATATTTTACATATCTCATACATGTCTCCATATCTACCTCCAAACATGTCTATCTAACACTCATCACACAAAGAATCCTCATCTACCCAACCAATCCATACATCAGGTATCTCTGTACAGAGACGGTTGGATGTACTTGATACAGTGCATATATGGAAATCGCTCACTCGCAAATGTTCACGACTCCCACACTCGGATCGTGATCCGACGCCTGCGCCGCATACTCCACCCACGTATTGACATGTACATGCTCCACCTTTGCTCCCGCACTTACACCCTCACTGACAAACACATGGTCCAGGGCCTGGCAGTTCATGTCGTACAGGTACGTGTACCTCTCCGTGGCAGGGACACCGGCGACGTCGTCGAGGTCGCGCAGGCCGGAGGTCGAGAGGAACTGTTTCAGGGGCGGGGCGAAGGTGAACTCGTTGAAGTCGCCGGCGGCGATGATTCGGGCGTTGGGGTCGTTGGAGAGGAGGGTGGATGTGAAGTTCTGTTTGTTGATTTTTTGTTAGCTATTTTCCCCTTTCTTTCTAGATACGCGCCTCTATAGGCAGGCGTCTTCTTGGTTAGGCAGGCAAAACTTACTGCAACTACATCCGCCTGCGTCATACGGGTATCGACCCCGCCGTTGACAGGAGGCCGGGCGTCACCCTCCAGCGAAGAACTACCGCCCTTGCTCGTAAAGTGCACATTGATCGTGAAGAACTTGTTCTTGCCATCGAGTGTCTCCCACGCAGCAGCCAACGGCTTACGGCTATCCGTGAAAGCCTCCGCGTTCTGGGGGTCGATTCGGCCAGGGTTGTACTTCAGCTCGGGGCCAGATTCCGACAGGACGATGTCGTTGGCGTCGGTGCTGGAGCCCGGGTTGGGGTTGCGCAGGCGGATCACGGAGGCGTCGTACAGGTACGCGACGCGGATGTTACCGCCAGGTTGGCCGCCGTCTTGGTTGTTGAGGGGGGCGATGTCGATGAAGGAGTAGGAGGCGCCGCCAGCATTCTTGATTGCGTTGGTGAGGGCAGAGAGAGTTTGATTAGCAGAGGTGACTGTGACGGTTAGATATCTCTACCTAAAAGGCATCTTCTTATTCCTCGGTGTATAGATCGCCTGCGATCATAATAATAATAAAAAGGGTTACACGTACCTCCATCGTCTGTCGGACCACTATCATCCTGCACCTCCTGGACAAACACGAGTGGTGGGCTGTTCAAATAATTCGCGATATGATCCGCAATCTTGGGAAGATGAGCAGAATCAGGCGCCAGGTTTTCCACATTGTACGATGCGAACGTCAGAGCACTGCAGGTGCCGTCCGAGGTGAGCCTGCTAGCGGCTGGCAGCGCTGGGGATTGAGATCCAAGCACCTTCAGCGCCGTCAGCGGCAGAATACGGTAGAAGCCATACGCCTGGGTCAGAACGCCGGTTATTTCTGCCAAGTCATCGCCTAGTTTGGTGTTCTGAGAATTCTTGGTCCCGTCAAGGGGGCTCCCGATGAGGATTGCTTCGGGGTTGGCGTCTATATATGAAGTTAGTACAGTAGACAATGAATAGGAGCTGATATCTAGAAGGACTTATGCACCTTTATCAGTCATCGTCAACCCTCCCCGCTGGTTCTCCCCCGTGCTGTTCCACTGACCAATAACCCAGGTGTCGCCGTAGGAATTGGGCCTGCTGATCGCCCGCGGCGTGGCCAGCGTAACCAATTCGCCGCTCAAACTCTCCCAGAAATCCATCCCATAAGATGATGGCTGCAGAACCGGGTTCTGACCAGATATGAGACTTGCACTGTTGGGCAGCCCGAACACGTCGCCCTTGTCGAGAGACGAGAACTGCTCCGTGGGTGGACTCAGCCCTGCGTCCTCACCGATGATAACGGCGTCGACCGCGTTTCCGCTCGAGGAGACGATGATGTTCGAGGGGGACGTGATCTCCGTCAGAGGCACGTACGAGGACGACGAACGGTACTCGGAGACCTTGCCATCCAGCGTGATGATGTCGCCTACGGCCAGGGAAGACCCTGCAGTGCTGCTATAGATGTATATCGACTCTGACGTGCTGGAATCAGCGTCTGGTGCGGTCGAGCGCAGCCAGAAGCCATCCGGGCCCTTCGCGGTGACGAGGCCGGAGACCTTGGTGACGTCGCGTCCGGCATACGAGGACAGGAACCTGTTGCCATTGATCTGGCTGATAGTCTCCGCCACGGAGCTCTGGAAGCAGAGCGCCGCCGCGAACGCGAGTGTGGTCTTTGCCTTCATGGCGTATATCGGGTGAGAGCCAGAAGGTAATCCTCAATCATGACCATGCCTGCAACAGCGGGCATGGTCCTCTTTATATGTATAGTAGTCTCCCGGAGATATGACCATATCTGTGTGAACTCCTCGCATAGATCGTGATAGCAATAACACGCGGGATAACAACCTCGGAAGCATCGGACCAATCTGCGATCTGAAATCCGCCATGACAACCAGGAAGCCAAGACGCCTAGTGTTTCCGCAGCCCGTCGCAGCGCGCGATGGCTCCCACGTTTCTCTTGGCTGACGGGTGAAGAAATATCTAAACAGAGTCCAGATTAGATCTGGTGGTCGGCTGTCACCGGGCGTTTGGGGGTCTAGAGTCAATTCAAATTAGCTTCTCCAGGAGGTCCGTCGGAGGGGTGCCGCGGCCTAATTCATGGTCTTGGTAATCTTTTCCTATAGATGGACACTAACTGAGGTTCCATCCTCTCCATTCATGGACTGTGCTGTCGTTGGCAGAGTGATTCAGGCATAGTGTTACCTACAGCGTGGTTAGGAACGAGGGGAACTCTTAACCAAACACCAACTGAACGTGCTTACCAAGGGGGCTCGCATTGTATTCAATTCTATCAATATAGCAAAATGACGGAAGTGATCGATATAGACAAATTTGTTAATGATTAGGCATCTAGCATGTAGGGAGGATAATGGATGAAGATGGATGGAGGGGGCGAAGGATGGGCTCGAACAAGAAGACATGGGGCATTTCTTCCCGCGCACTAACACCGCACGGCAGGATTCCCTTCTAAACTGCCTATAGTACAAAATACATGCGTGGACCTCTACCATGTGAGAACCTCGAATCGAGCCAAAAACTTCGTCAGTTGGACTGCAAGTTGAACTCTTAATACGAGTCAACTGGTATCGTGAAAGTTTTATATCAGCGACTGTTATTACATGTCGCATATATTTCTCTATAATCATGCATCAATCGTGAAATATATCAACCAGAAAAGGAACACTGCCGCACACACTTTCCAAACATCAGGTGAAAACATCCGTCGCATACCTCTCCTTCGCCCTCAGCCTCTCGAAGAACTTCTGCACAGCTGTCTCCTCGTCCTCCTCTTCCTCCCCATTACTCTCACCTCTCTGCTTCCGCTCCTGGAGCGTCTCGCGCCGCTTCTCAAGATAAATCATCTTGCAGACATCACGCACAGCATTGCCCACAGCAGTGCTGCCACAGACATAGATCCTTGCCCCGCTCTCGAACAGCTGGACCAGCTCCTCACGGTCTTCGAGCATCCTGTCCTGCACGTGCTGCGGCCTGGTGGTGCCGTCATCGTTAGGTTCGGGCCGGCTGTATGCCCACCGCACGTCGACGGCGCCCAGACGTTCCCATTCCGCCAGCTCAGAGGCGTGGATATCGTCCTTGCCCTTCGTGCGGCACCCAACATATAGGACCGCTTTGGCATGTTGCTGCTCTGCGGAGTCGCTCTCGGAGGTGCGTCTGGCCCGGATTTTCTCCGCTCGGTCCATGATGAAGCCACGGAAGGCGGCTAGACCGCTTCCGGCGCAGGCCATGATCATGGGCGTCTTTAGATCGGCCGGGGGTTTGAAACCTGTGGAGGAGGGGCGGACGGTGAGGTGCACGTGTTCCCCAGGAGTGAGCTGGGATAGGTAAGTTGAGGCGACACCCATGTACCGCTCGTCTTCGGGTTGTTCGCTTGCGGGGTGGGGGGACGCCAGCGATGGGGAATTGAGGACCGAGATAGTGATGGAGCATTCAGATGGATCGACCAGCGGCGAGGACGAGATAGAGTATTGCCGAACCCGCATCGGCGGTAGCATCGCAAGATAGTCTCCAATTGGCAGGTCTATGGATGGATAGCGTATCAGCAGATCAAGAGGGCTGAGTCGCTTTGCGACAATCTCATCGTGGAATCGTGTTGGACTCGAAGCGAGGAAGCGCAGCTCAGCCTGAGTATCTGCATCTCCAGCAGCCGCTTCTGCGAGGACGTTGAGGTCCCGCTTCGAGGCTGGCTGCGAAAGCTCGACGTACGTCGATAAGAGATCAAAGGCTGAGATGGGAATATCGAGCGGAATGGACACTGGTAGGGTGGATGCACCAGGCGACTTCTGAATCTTAAGCATGGCGTCCCAGGGCAGGTTGAAGCGACGGATCGCCCGGCGAACGACAGCGCTTGGGTTTACGGGAAGCACGGCGAGATAATCACCACATTGGTATGTCATGTCGGACGGTAGCTTGAACCTGATCAGCCGTTTGGCAGGCACATCTGGTGCTGTAAGAAGCTGGTTCTCCAGCACGAAACCTTCCTGCAGCTGAAGACCCAGAGTAGATGCACGCATGCCAGTGCTGATTTCGACCTGCAAGGCATGCTTCGACTTCGACGCTTCCTTTGGCTTAGAATCACCGAAAGCGGAAGTCATGGCCGGCCAGAATTTTGACTCTCCCCAGTTATCAAAGTCGTTGAAAATGTCGGAGTTAGCGGCATCGGCGAGTCCGATATCACAAAGTCTACTGCCTCCATTTTTCCCAACCAGGTCATCAACAGCTTTAGGGACTTTGTAGAAGGTTGCTTGCCAGTCACCTAGAATACCTATTAGCCATTTACTGAAGAGTGTAGTAAAGACGTCGGATACTCACGGTGGCCGCAGCCAAACACTGCATAGTTTATTCCTTCAAGCTCCTTGCCATCTAGCCCGCTCAGCCACTCAAAAAAGTGAGCAGCGTTATCAGGAGGCTGGCCTTCATAAGAGGAAGTAATGAAGACGACAGGATCCGACTTGGGGATATTCTGCCTTGCAGAATCGAGAGAGTTTATCTCAGCAGCGTATCCGTAACCTGCTGCATCATCTGCCAGTCTCCTAGCGAAAGCCTCACAGGTTCCCGTGTTGCTTCCGAAGAAAATATGCATTGGTTTGCCCTTTCCAGATTCCAAGCCGGCGGAAGAGGCTTGCGCCTTGTGCTTCCTGCTGGCTGCGCTCGACGCATCCACAGGGGCCTCACCGGGGTTGTTAAGTAGAGCCTCGAGAGTTGTTGGCTTGAGTCCCTCACGCAAAGTTGCTCTCATCTTGAAATCTTGTGGCTTCACCGTGAGGGTCTGCTTGATCTGCAGGTTGTAACTGGGATCGTCCATCTGGAAGTTGAAATTCTGCAACAGAATCGCTACAACGATGAGTGCTTCCTGCCAGGCAAACGGTCGGCCGATGCAGGCACGCATCCCGTTTCCGAAAGGCTTCCATGCGTTCTTGGGCAGTTTCTCGAAGTTCTCATCGAGCATCCTCTCCGGCTTGAACTCATCCGCGTCTGGCCCATAGACTTCGGGATCGCGATGCAGTTTGTTTAGGATGACGACGACGGCATCGACATTTTCCAAAGAGTACTTTCCCTTCCCCAATGTAACCGGGTCCTCCTTGTTTTTAGTAGGATGGGGATGTAGTGAAAAGGCCGCAGCGGTCGGCTGCAGACGAAGTGTCTCCCGCATAACGGCGTTGATATAACGTAACTTGGGAATATCATCGATGGTAAGCTTCCTTCGCCCGATAACGGTGTCAATCTCCTCTTGGGCTTTCTGGTATGCTCGTGGGTTCTTCAGAAGGAAGTAGAAAAGAAACGACAGCATGCCCGAGGTGGTTTCGTGACCTGAGTCATCAGTCTTGAATATTTCTATAAGATTCATTGTTTCGCGACGTACCTGCAATCAGAAAGGTAATCATGTTGTTGATTATACTCTCGTCAGAGAGGCCCTGGCCAGTCTTGGGATCCTTGCCATGAATCATTGCATTTAGAAGATCTTTCTTGTCTTCTGGTTCCTTCCTTCTTTCGTCCACAAGGTCCTGTGCCGTTTTCTTCAAAAATTCAATATCATTCCAGTACTTGGCATTCTCACTTGTTGGCAGGGTGTTCATGATCGCGGGACGCAGGGCACGGTAGCCTGACCCCTTCAAAAAGCCCACCATCGCCTCTACAAAGGGATGCATTTCCTCGTGATAGAAGGAATTAAACCGTGTTCCCATGGCACATAGAGCGATTGTATCCAGAGTCAGACGGGTGAAATCGTCCGTAACAGGAATCGGCACCTTCGGTCCTTGTCGCGCCCATTTCATGACGAGCTGAGAGGCGATGTCGTACATTTCTACAGAATCATTGGCTTAGCTGTTCTGACAAGACGTTTAACAGCAGAAAACTCACCATCAAACATTTCTCGGATGGAGAGTGGCCCAAATGCAGGGACAAGGATGCGGTGGGCGATTGCCCAGTTCTCCTCCCCGGGGTAGTGCGCGGTGAATAGACCATCATGCACACCATTTCGAATCTCTCCCAAGCCTCCTGAGACCTTTTTGGCAAAGCGCTCCTCGTCACATAGTTCGTCAACGAGCTCGTGCGAGCTGACGAACACTCTCACCCTGCCAAGGGTGTTTAAACGGAAAATGGGGCCTGGCAGTGGTCAGCTGAGCTGCAACAGGGAATTGTCACACAGGGACCGAGAATATAGATTTTGGTGAATACGGGAAGATTTCTCGAGAAGTCAAACTGGTGGTACCATACCATATGTATCCGCCAGCCGTCCCAGGCTGTGGCTCGGTTGATCTTTATCAAGGTCGTAGATATTTCCCAGCAGAGGAACGCCCCATGGCCCGGGAATGGGAGTGTATTTTGAGGAATCCATTGCGCTGCGAATGAACAGCGATTGAATGAAGCTCAAGACTATCAACGCGACTCGAAAAAGACCATGTACTGCAGGAGGAATGTTGAGCGTGCCCTAAGAGCGCTGGCAGGCAAGATGTATGTAGTATTTATTAATTGGCCTCTCCAGTCGCTGCATCAGGCCAGCTTCAACTATTGTTCCCACTAGTCATGGCAGAGATGCCGCCATCTTTATGTACCTGAGCCGTGGGGTCTGGGCGAGCACACGTTGTCCTCGGAGGGGTAGAACAGCCCTCTGCAAGAGGCTCGAATGGTGGGGTCGGGGAACATGACGGCGACACCGAGAGGTGCAGGTCATGTCCAGGAAAAGAAACATGGGCTCGCGATCTGGATCAGAACCAGCGGGGCCTCCATCTCAAGCATTACCGTGCTGGGAAAGGCTCGCTTCGGTCGCGCCGATCTTGGAGATCTTTGCGAGCATCGCCGCCGGACGTGGCCGTGTCGATCAGCAGATGCGAGCCCAATCGCACACAGGTGGTTGTCATGAGCCATTTCTGAGAGGGCATTAGTCCTCGTCGACTGAAGTGAGTCACCGCTATGCAGGCCACGTCTCTGCTGGCCTTTCTCCCATGACTTCCCATGGGTGGAGACAACTGGTGATGGATCCAACTATATCCATTTGCTCTGGCTTGGCATCTAAAACGTTTAATATATTAGGTAGGTATCGATAACTAACAGTCGATTACCCTCTTACAGAAACCAACAAGTCTGTTTATATTACCAAGAAAGGGAATTTATTGAAAACCTAATTAGGAAGTGCGATCGAGCTTTCGATCGTCTATAGCCGTCGCCTCTGCAGAGTGACCTTGAATGGAAAAGAGAAAACTTTTCCATCCTCTTTTCCATCTCTGTATTCCTAGGTAGACCGGGCAAAAAAAGTCCGTCTCGATGACATCGCTATGATATCCTCCAATATATCCATGAAAATAAACAGAGGACAAAAAGAATGAATGAACTGCACCAACAAACATCTACACCAATACGTTAGGCAGACGCAACCATGACAAGCACATATGCCTTAATGACAACAACCACCACCATCTCTCTGGCCGCATTCAAATACCCTCCCCCCTCTTCCCCGTCGAAAATGGATTTCACTCATTCCAATGTGCAAAACAACCCTTGCATGTCTAAAAACTCCCCCACAAGGTATCCATCTTATAGTATATACATTCCATCATCCTGATTCTCCGTGGATCGAGTGTCTATAGTGGATGGAATACAAAGTGATCCAGGCACGTCCCCTTGAGTTTGAGACTGTCTTATTCCTGCTTTCCTGAAAGACGTGTCTTCAGTACAGGGAGATACATATTTCTTATGTCAGTCAGAAGCATGTTGCTTCTCTGTTAGTCGGGTGATGGCTATTCGTGGATATTGAAATCGTGAAGCGTGTATTCTGAATTGGCAGATAGTGATTGAGAAATTTTGAACTCCTTTGAAACGACTCATTGTCCGACTGTGGTAGGCTTGAATGAAAAGTGCGAGCGGAAAAATATCCTGTCCTTCATACGGATCAGATCCTTCCTGTTAGATCTTCCGTTGATCCAAGAACTGAGAGATTCGGGTCGTCTTCCGGTAGGCGGGTTCGGTCCCAAAAAACAAGGATTCGACAGTAATAGTCGCTTCTCTCGTCGGTAACGCATCGCGCGTTGTTCGGGCGTTTCCTCTTCTACATCCTGGAGCTGGACTTTCTTCGGCTTCTTTCGTGGTCGCTCAGGTTCTGGTTCCGTTCGAACGGGCTCGGCATTCAGTAAAGTATGTCCCTCATCATCGAGGAGAGATCCTGACATGGAGGAGGATGATGGGGCCGAAGAAAGGGGAATAGCCGCCTCAACGACCATACTCAACTGCTTCGTGGACTTCTTCGGAAGAACAAAACGGTATATATATGAACAGTCCGGGCTCGTTTTGGCCTGTTCCAGGTACTTCTGTCTATTTAACTCATCCGTAAATCGTATAGCAACAATATTCGCTGCCCGGGATTCATTTCATGTGCTTCATGGAGCATCTTGATCATCGAGATGCTTAAGATCTGATCGTTTCTGATATAGCTGAAGCGGTACTTGGCCACTAGTACATCTGTAAACCTCACATTTTTCAAAAGGAATCTGAACAATAATATTATTATTATAATCAAGTTTAACGTCCATACCGAGCCTTCCGGCTATGACAGACCCTGAACAATAATATATGATGCGTGTCAGCGTAGTAGCTTGGGAGGCATCAAATTTTGATTCAATCTAATTAGAATATATCAAACGATATAAAAGTGATAGTTATGAGGAAAAGGAACGATCGGACAACAGCGTCTAGCTGTCTGATATAGATATTTGCACCTCTTTGATGGTCGGAGAATTTTCTGGGAGTCTTGGCTAATCCTTTGACCATTAGAACTGGGTTCCACCGTATTCAGAGACCTTTCAACGCACATGATAAAGAGGTTGATATGTTTTTTTTTCGAAAGATATGATTGATCCCCTGGATCCGGGTATATGAGATCCTGCAGCAGCCCTATGCAGGTAGAGGTCTCACAGTGGCCTAATCTGGTCTGTCTGCGTGCTGGTGTGAGAGGCCCGGGCCGGGGGTTCTTGGAGGCTGTACAATACATTAGCAACACGTTCACCAGCTGTTTGTTATAAGTAATAGCACATACCGTTCGAGAAGGGCTTTAAACATAGATTCAGCAACCATCTTGCCCACCTCTGACCGTGCAAACTGGGGCCAGAAACACAGCCAAAAGGTAAAGCACGAAACAAGAAATTCTAGAATACCCATTTCTGACGGCCTAGTGGACCTTTTGCTCTCAGTTAAATCGAATATCCCGTTCCGAATCCCCGATATCCTTCTCCCCCGAAGCATGGAATGGCATTTAAATCTCCCAGTTCTTGTGGAAAGGTCGAGACAAGCCTTCTAAGCCAAATTGTGTAAGGTTGGAGCCAGCACCCGCACAGTGCGTCGCTTGGACGCATTGTTCCACTAGTGAAGCCTATAGTAAGCTATTTATAAGTGACTTTAAATGAATGTTCTAGACAAGTGGTTTCCACCTTTTCCAACCCGTGCCTTGTGAAGTTAATGAGTTCAAGAAACGCCACTCAGTCGGTGTCCAGTTGGAAATAGGAGCCGAGGTGGCCGGCTCGTCGTCGACTGCTATATTATTCCGCTCACCAGCAGACGTTTCCTCGGCATTTTAGGCAGGTTCGGCGGGAGAGTGTGAGCGGTAGTCTTCAGTATCGGTCTTAGCCGCTATATTTCTTGTAAGGCCGTAAGATCTCCTCTTTGTGGCGAATCTCATCGACTGTCTTCGACGGCTTGTTCCCCAGCATGTTGGAGCACAGAAGCATGTTATTTAGGGAAGCTACGAGGCTAGATCTCAGGGTTAGAAAATCGACAGGAAGATGGCGTCAACATCCGAGTGCGACATAGCGGCGGGCCTTCCGTGAAGGATGCTGTAGAAATTTTCCTCCGTGTGATTATGGGGAACGGCCCTGTTGTGTCACTTCCGCAGTGGGCACAGCACCAACGAGGAGAGTGCGCATAGGGTGGCGTAAAGTCTTTGATGAACGTTCAAAGTAACCAATAGAAGTGGATTTTGCACCTTCCGCAGTGGGTGCAGACCGATAACTGTCCCTCTTTGTAAAGTTCTTGGCTAACACTCGCTGTAGGTGTTGCTCGAGACTTAGCTGGGTGTCCGTTTTTATGACGGCTGCTTGTCCATGTAATATGGAACAGTCAGATAGACATTTTGCCCCCGCCCCTGGGGGCCAAGGGCATGTTACGTGGAGGGGGCATGGCTATCTCCTAAATCATTGAAAGGTATATCCCTGTGCTTCACCATCTCTTGGATCTATTCCAGAGTGTGCTCTAGACAGTGATCCTGACCTGATCTCCAACCACTCCCCTTCAACGATCCCTTCTAACCAAGAGTAACCCATTATCAATTGTCCATCGCCGCCTGTGACGAGGCAAGCGTCGAATGCCGCTCCAATCACACCTGCTCTCTGGCTGAATATCTTTTTTTTCTTTTGAAACCTTGAGATCTGTAATTGCGCTCTCAGGAATATTAGAAAAGATCCATCTGGAGTGTAGCCGGTGCCACCATGTTGGTGAAGTTAGAAAGTTGGCTCAAAGGGCTCAGTAATAGAAGAATGAGAAATGAGGTGGGTGTTTGTGTAGAATACTAATTCCCGGTTAAACATAGACATTCTTTTCGCCACCGGATTATATAAATATCTTAAAGTTATACGGGGCACCTGCGGTTGTCGGCCGTGCTCCAGCCCGAGCGATCGAAGGGTGCCAATAGTTCTATCTGTATTGAGACGCGTTAATAGTTATTTAATATCCCAATCAATATGAATTTAAAGAGTTAAAATTAGGAACACAGTTGCACTACACTTATATATATGTAAAGAATTTGGCTTTCTGCCTCTCCGATCTGGGCTTAAGCAAGCCTCGGCTTGAAGATCCAGATTTCCCCTGATATATTCTATCGTCAAAGGCAAGAAAAAAGGTGAGAGCGGTGTCTAGAGGGAAAAAATGCCTGTTCTCAGGTTACCTTCGAATACTGAGGTCTGTAGCTGCTCCAAGCTGGCTAGGGCCGTCTTTTTCGCCTGTATACAGGGAGATACCAAAGTTGGTCTTTAATGAGAACACAGCAGCCTAAGCATCCTGTTTATCATGATAAGGTATACGTATAGAAGATGGATTGCGGTAGTCACAGTTGGCTTTATGACAGTAGGAGACGACGATTGGTACTTGTCTAGGCATCGACAATGCGATTTTCGTCCAATCATAGGAGGCTGGCTTGCTGAGACCACAATAGACTAGTGCTATGTCTCTATGTGTGAATAGAACAAAGGTTATTCTTTTCAGTATCTTTGACTATTGCAGATCTTTTTAATGCGTTCGAGAACTTTTTAATATCTATTGTTTGTTGTATTAAGCCAGAGGGATAGATGCACAGCACATCACACAGGAGCACTTGAACCAATGCTGTGTATGATAGACTACTATCTCTATCCAGGATTCCCCACTTAGTATTCCCCTATGACTAGAACAGACTCGAGTATGTACAAGAAAGTCCACTGTACATTGATAGCAATTCCTCCTTACCAGCTCAGACAAAGAGCCACTATCACTGCCTTGTTATGGGAACTATCATTTACAGGAAGGAATGAAGGAGAAAGGATTTATGGAGGTTTTAGAGAAAGAAACTGTTAAAATATCCAACATTCTTAGGTAGTAGGTAGCCATTGGAGATTGTAGTATTGCGTATTACACGCCATGCCATGCCATTCCAGAACTTTTCTCATCCACCAGCTACTGATGCTTTAAACTATGGAAAATACTCCAGAAGAGTACACAAGTTAGGTGTGTGGGTCTTACAGATATGCTTTTGGTAATAAATTAAATGTAGCTTCTAGCTCGGAACTGTTTTCTTCTTCAGGACAGTCTTATTCGTAGGTAAATTCCAGAACCCAGGTGACGAAGAGTAGGAGACTGCAAAAAACCGCAAGTGTAGGTGTCCATAGGAAAGTTGTCATATGAGGATATCTATATCATATCGCAGACTCATTGTACTGTATATCGGAAATATACAGTACCCCGCTCCCACGTGAGAAAGGGCAGGAGACCGGAGAGCACAGAGAAAAGGGATGTCATTAATATATACCAATTGTTAGCTCCCTGATCATGACGGACCCTGTTACTTCGAACAAACCTTTACTGCATTGGAGTTGTTGTTGCTTCATCTTTTTGCCCTACCATTAGTAGTAGGCAGACACTAGCACAGCAAAGGACAAGAACGCTGAAGAAGAGGCTCCCAGCAGGAAATAAAGCCAAGAAATCCCACCGGCCACACTGATGTGTGGTCGAAGCTGTGCAGACCACACAATGATCAGTCTTGACAGCTAAGAGACTTTTTCGTCTTTCTGTGGGTTATCTGTATAGAGTAAAATAATATACAAGCAGATTGCATGTTTTCGAGGCATTCGACCAGGAATGTAGTAAATGTCACCCATCGAGCCAACTGCCACTGCGCGTCCGTCTCAGACCAACAGCCAAGAGGAAGGGACATATTCAAATTTGGTGATTTAGGGACAGATAGAATAAAGGACGCTGAGATTGAGAGCGGAAGATGAGAGAGATCTTTGGGATGAAGGAACACAGCGAAGCCAATCCCTGTGTGTATAGGTTCAGGAATCTCGCTGCCTCTGTAAGCATAAAGTAAGAATAAACAATTCTATCTTACAGTGGCAAATACAGATTGTAAAAAACACGAGGAAGCGGGCTCTGACATGGTACTTTGAAAGAGGATGAGTGACAGATGATACCCATAGCTATCCCATCAGCTAGAAAAGGAGGTACTCCAATGTGACAATTTTAGCCCTGCGTTAGGCCTCCATTCCCTGGCCTCTCACCGTGGAGGCACTGCAGCCTGCTTGCATGCATACCGGTATGGACAAACAGTGGCACATGAAGAAATGGTGCCTGCCTCTTCTGAATAAATTTTCTAAATATCTCTTGGGATTGAAGGACATGCAGGTCCATTCATCCTGTTCAATATGTTCATACTTTATCTTCTCATGAAGTGTAAATGAAAAAAATTCTGAATTGAAGGATAAATTCTTCCCGGAAGCAAACTAAAACTGAAGCCGAGATGGACTATAGAGGCCGGAGCATGTTAACATTTATTAAGGAGATAAAGTGAGGGTATGCCGCCTGCCTTGTCGTTCCGTCCCCATGATTCAAGAACTGACGTGGAAAGCAGGCAAGCACGAATGCACCTTCACTTTCTATAGTACATGCCCATCGAATTGCATATGCCGCAGGAAAATGCTGCATGTAAGTTTTAACCCAGTCACCATGTGTGTATAACTACTGGCACTAATACCACCCTACCTACGGTAGGTAGGCAGATGTGTATACCTCGATGAAGCAGGCTTTTCCAATCCCGTTTACCCTCCAGCGCTTTTGGCGGCAAGGCCGTCGTCTTGTTTGTCGATTGTTTCGTTGTATACATGGGATGAATGTATAATGTAACGGTGCGACGCGGTTGAGCTTGTACAGCAATCCCATCCATCAAACTAGATAAGCCCAAGCCGTGTATATAAAACGGAGAGCGGTAGAGAATCACACCCATGTTGTCTGGTGTCACTAATACCTGATACTGTCAAGCAGGGTAAGCAACTGCGATTAATGTAGACAAACCCAATGTCTAAAAGCTCGATTCGCTGAGCTTGTACTGCACATTGATCCTATATATTAAACTGGACCAGTCCGCGCCGCATATATAAGACGGAGAGCGGTGCAGGATGACGCTCATATTGTCCTGGAGTATGTAATAAACGCAGGAAGGGGTTTGTGCTCATACCGTTTGGCTTCGCGCCAGTAGGTAATGGGAAGCCTGGCCTGGGTATTCTTTTTCGACTAGATGAACGTATATAGCTTGTACAACAATCCCTTTGGCTAAACTGGACCACCCCGGGCCACGTATATAAAACGGAGAGTGGCATAGGATGACGCTCATGTTCCCCTCGGCGTATATACAGTAATAATAGAACGCGGTATGGGGATGGCGCTCATGCCGCTTGGTGTACTGGCTTGTCTTTGTCCGTCGTCGCATCAGCAGATATTTTAGTCCTCTCAAGCAGGGTAAGTCATCAACTAAACAATAATATGCTCCCTGCGATGGGAAGTTTTGCCAGGCCGGGTATGTTTTTCCACCCGTTAAACTGGATCAGACCGACCTGCGTATATAAAACGGGGAGCGGCTGAGCCAACGATGCTCATCAGGATGGCTGTGAGAACGTATAAATATGCATTTAGATATTCAACTGTGTCCTGCAAGGTAGTAAATCAAGCAAGTATATAAACAAACGGCGATTCAGGCCGACAGCGCCGCGGATCAGCAGCTGTTCCCGGCCGCGCTTTTTGGTTAAATAAATCAGTATGTATTCAACCAATAGGCCCACGGCAATAGAGGGAGGAGAGGCGTAGGGAAATCTTCCATTGTAAGAAATAGAACATAAGGAAGTAGGTAAATGGACGATGGATATAGTAAACAGAACAGACAGATCCAAATCTGGTTGACTTGCTCCTCTTGGCTTCGCTTGATCTCACTTGTTCTGGATTTCAATCTCTGAATAGAGAAGTAGATATTCCTTTCTAAGCAACAGATCCACATCCAAAAGTGGAATTACTTCAGGAGAAAGAACTCTTGTTATAACAAATATCTCTGTTAGAGAAAATAGGCCGGAGATGACGAAGAAGAAGAAATACCAAGCGCCTCAACCCTGGAGTCTTACCAGGGCATGGTATTCTTCTGCTCTCCGCGACAGCTGATCCCTTCCACGGCTGGAACAAGAACAGTATAAAGAAGACAGCATATCTCCGGATTGAGGATATCAGGATCTCTTTTCGTTGTGGATGATCTTGCGAAAGAGGAATTCCCAAAAGGTCTTTCGAAAAAAAAAGCACAAAAGATATGCACTATTTCAATGTATGTAGTCCTCATGGGACCTACCATAGTCACAATATTCGAGCCAGCTGGTTACATGACACATGTACATGTACAGCAGAATGTCATCAAGCATCAACCGCTTGCCTGGGTGGGCCTTGATTTGAGTCCTGACTTGATAAGTACAACGGTGTATAATGGGAGTACGTATCCTATGCTACGCTATCTTTTTTATCATCATAGCTATAGCGATAGTTCTCTAGATAGAACAAGTAGGCAAAGTAGAAAGTATACAGAGAGAAGGTATCAAAGTCAGAAGCATATGAGATAAAAAGAAATCTGGTCCGATTTACCCATCGCTGATAGATAGATGAATGAAGTATAGTATAGAATAGACCTTTTGCTCTGTCTACTATCTATCCATCTCGTGTCAGATGAGAAGCTCTTTAAAGGACGGAACATGTCAGGACGGTGTGGTGCATGAGGAACCATGGTAGGTCCTCAAGACAAGAGAATGAATCTTAGGTAGATGGATAGATAGGTCTATTAAGTAAAGTTGAGTTGATAGAAAATGTAATAAACCATCTTGCTTTCCATCTTCATCTTCACAGATCTATATAGTATATCCCAGCAGCATGAGTGGAAAATCCAAACAGGCACCACTCATTGCTAGAAATGATAAAAGGAAAAAAGAAAAAAAGAAAGAAGAAAGAAGAAAGAAAGAACAGGCAAGACCAACCTCTTTATACCCAAACCCCAGCGCCACCTGAGCGGGGGGAAACAAGCTCATCTTCACAGCAACTTAAAAAACCAAATCATCATTTTGTACTCGTCTTCACCGTTGATGCATGCTAGATACTGTATCTCTGTGGCGTAGTGACTACTAAAACAGCCAAATCCAGAGACCAAAAGGACCGGCAGCTTGTATTCACGCACAGTAAATTATTACTTTTGTGCTTACATGTGCAGTGACTGCAATGGAAAGCTCTCTGGAACAGCAGAATTACGTGAATTCAGGGGCAGGACGGAGGGAAGATCGTCTTCACAGATATTGGATCATTGTCCATGCGTTTGTATGAACTGTAGGGTAAGCTGCGGTGATGGAATGCAAGGTCTGGGATGTTGTGGGGATGGTGGATAGCTTGGGAAGGTCTACAGGTCTGGAGGGAAGGGAGAAGCAAGGATGAGTGAGACATAGATATAGACTTGTTCTGTATAGTTATTTTTCATTACAGTTTACCAGCATGGCCAATTTCGACTACAAACGCACACAGATTACGAACAGTAGGATAGGACCCACAGGAAGTAAGTTCAGAACGTCACGTGTTGCTCTCGTACAATATTCCCACAAAAGATAGAAACACCGGAAACTCTCCAAACAAAGAGAAAGCAAGTCACGGCGGGTATATACATGGAGCGACGTGGAATGTTGTACGTATACAGGGCTGGAGGTAAGGGAGAGGCTGAAACAACAGATGGAACGCATGATCAAGAGAAAAACCCAACTAACACTGCAAAACTCCATCGCAAATAGTCATCGTCGAGACCACAATATGGCAGTGAGGTGAGGGCGGCGCGATGCGGTACCGAGAGGAAGGATGTGCAGGCGAAGCGGGTTCCCCGTCCATCGCCTGGACCAGCCGCGCGTGGACGGGCATCCTCCTCCTGGCGTCCACCGTACCGCACGTTCAGCCTCGCCACTTGCGGAATTACAGTATAAATACCGCCGCAGAACAGGGAAATTATAAACATTAAAAGCATCCAAATGCCACCGACCTAAGCGCCGCTGACGGGCTGGTAGCCGCCCTTCTTCCTCCACTCGGTCTGCCAGTTCAGCATCTCCGTCCGCTCCGAGTCGTACTTGGTCGCCTCTGCGCTGTACTCCTTGCGGCCCAGTCGGCGCTGCTTGATGCAGCAGAAGGTGATGAGGCCCAGAGCGGAAGCGCAGACGCCGGCGATGACGCAGTAGATGGCAATCTTGGCGCCATTGGGGAGCTCCTTCCATCGCTGACTCAGAGGCTTTGGTGGTGGTTTGTTGAGCTCCTCCTTGACCGTGGAGTTACCCCTGGTAGACGTCGGTTAGCAATCGCAGGACGATCCGATGGTGCAGCAGGAAACCTACTTGACAATTTCGATACTCTGCCAGCTTCCCGACATGTCTCCATAGCGGTATTCCTTGCCGCTGGAGAAGTCCTGGACGCGCAGCTGCTTCAGGGTCATGGTGTACGGGACCGTGTCGTAGTTGATGGGACCACCGGCCCAGTCGATCGTGCCTTGCGGGTTCTTGGGATCACCTCCGGGCCAGATACCGATGCGGACATTGCAGGGCGTCTGAGGGTAGTTCTTGCCGCCCACAGCATCCTCATAGTTCAGCGTGCGAACCAGCTTGCCGTCGATCCACCACTCCAGCTTTTCCTTTGTCCAGTGGGTGGTGTAGTTGTGGAAGCCGTCCGTGGCGCCGCCCTCGACGTCGTGGAAACCAGCACGACCGTAGGTGGCATTGCCCTTGCCATAGTAGTTGGACTGCACACGGCCGCCGTCCGAGCCAATCCATTCCCAGTCGATCTCATCGAGGTCGTCGGACTGCAGGACCACGCTGCTGACCACACCTCCGCCCGTGGCCGCCTTGACATGGGACTCGACAACACCGAAGAAGATGTAGAACTCGGATTGGATCGTGGGGGAGTCTAGACGCTCCAGAATGGTGAACTCTGCGCCCTCCTTGCCAAAGCCAATGTCGCCCGCCGTAATCTTCCAGACTTTGTTGTTCAGGGTCGACGTCTCGTTGAAGGTCCAGGTATGCTGGTCGCCCAGAGCCGGATTGGCCGGACAGTCTGTGGTATTTAGGGGGTTGCAGGCCGTCCAGGTCTGCGCCGTAACGGACGAGATGGCGGCTGCCAGGAGACCGAAGCGCAAAAGGAATGACATGGTGCTGTTTTTCTCTGTGGGATTATGGCGAACAACCGGTATGCTATATACTATACACTCGTCGAAGGAGGGATCGTGGGGTTCGAACTGTCTGTTTCTTGGGGATCGTCAAAGAGTGGATGTGCGCAAGACGCACTTGGAGAGAGAGAGAGAAGCCCCCGCGGCCAGGGACGAACGCGCGAGGATATACAGCAAATGTAATATAATATATCAACAGCTGAAGGAGAGACCAGTTAGAGAAAAAAAAAATAAAATAAAGAAGGACGGACGGGCGAGGAAGGCGACGGCGAGGTAAAGGGGCCACGCCGTGGAGGGAAGGAGAAATCATGAACCATGCTAGCTGCTTTGGTCTGTTACTTTCTTGTCAACGCGATGTCTCCTGATGCTTTCACTGGTCTGTTCCCCTGGCAGAGCGAGAGCCCAGACGCACCGGCGCGGCGCCGGTGGGGGGTCGAGACGCCCAGCTCGGCTCGCCCCGAGATAATGATGTTCCAGCGATCAGGGTCGTGCAGCGAGCTTTAATGTTATCCTTATTATTGTCGTGTCTGCGTCTTCACAGAGCATTCCAGGCAGGTCGCACAGCATCTACTATTTCTCTGCCTCTCATCTCCCCCAGCACCTGGCATGCTTCTCAGACGGTTTTTGCAAGCCCATCATCCCCTGCCGAGGTGCCAACCCGCCAAGTGCGCATGGTGAAACTAGCCGCCCGCGAATAAAAGCAACTAGCGGCCGCGCGCTGTTCGTCTCCTCGTCCGACACAGACTCCGTTACTAATGCAGGTCGGATGACCGATGGGACTCTACGATCGTTGCTCTCTATTTTTGTCGCCGGCGTAAGGATCGGATCGTATATCGCTCTCTACAAAACAAGGTGTTTCTCGTGCCAGGCCCGCGGCGGGTCCGCGATGCCTTGGCCGCTCGCTAGTCGATTAATATTAATAGCGACAGCACGGAGTACGGAGGTGCCTCCGCGCTCTGTTCTCGTCTGCACGGGGAAAGAAAAGAACACTCCATGGCAGTGAGGCTCACAACATCAATCCGAACGGGTATTACTTTTAGCATACTATCAACGCCACAGCTTGGCATATCCAAAACAGACACTCAATGCATCAGTCTCAAGGCTGTTGTTGATCATGCACGAGAAGCCCCAGCCTGCGTGCGCGATGCAACTGTTGTGTTGCTTGGTTATCTGCAGTAGCAGCGGGCCTTTCCCCTGATCTGTCTCACAAGCCTTGCCTGCCCTACCTCGATTCGAGGCTGCTTAGCGCGGCACCAACTCCCGACAGCGACATCCTCCATACATCTCCAGTCGAGCAGTCCTCCACGGCAGTTGTCGTTCCGCCGGAATGGAAAAGTTTTCCGGCAGTCAGAACGAAGGAACTTTATGAGCAAGGTCCTGTTCGATGTCGGTTCATACCTCCATCGTCGAAGATATTGCCATTTGGCCTGGACTGGGGTTACACTGCCAAGTCCCGATATCGTATATTTATCTCATTCACGGCCATCCAATCATTATCTGAAGTTCACAAATAGTCATAGAAAAGTTGCGGTCGCATCCGGTTAGCCGCAGATACGAGAGCAAGGGGAAACCTGAGATCTCTTAGTAACCAGTGCACTCTTAGAACTCGCCTCCTTCAAACCCGCCCAGATGCACGTCGTAGAGCGCCTTTGAAGGGTACCCACGCAGTGCTCCGTACCTGCCTTCGTTCGATTCGCCTAACCTCGACCAGGAAGATGCCCTCACCATTCCAACACGACGGTTCTTCCGACAAAAAGCTTGACTGTAACCCAGGCGAGATAGACTTCCACCGTCCATCGATACCCCAGCACACTCAAACGACGGCTTCGCGACGGACCCGCGTCGACGTCAACGACTGTCCCCGGCGTTATATTTATATCTCCAGTTCGGTCCGCTTATCCGGATCTCGGATCTCCACGCAGGGCGTGCAGAATCGGATGAGAGGCGTCTCGTGTCGGCTGTGATGATGCCCACCATCGATCGCATTGCTGGAGAATGTGTTCGGACGGTCAGTCGTTGGGTCGTGGAGACGGCTCGGACTGGGTTAGTCCTTGACGAAGATCGCTCACGCCTAGAGGCACAGCGCACGGTGACCGTGGAGAATGGTTCCCTGGTCCCCGAAACAAATACTGTAGTACCGGGAGAAGCTAGCACAGAAGGATGCCAGGAAGCACATGCCTAACGTCGGTCAGGATTGAAAGTAACATGCCAGGAAATTAATCAGCTACAATGCGATGTCTCTGCATATTGAGATGCTTATAACGATGAGCCGGTATCTTGTCTCTGCTCTGACTGGATAAAGCACGGGGTGAACGGGATCTCGTCACATGCTGAGGGCTGCAATATTGCAGCATATGGTCTTGTGCAGTCAGGATGTTTTCTCAGGTAGGTGAGGATGAAGTCCTTGTTTCCGAAGTGAAGATAACGTAGAGCCAGTGATAAACAATTAGTTCTGTTTCCAGTTCCGATATCCACATGGCTTAGGGTGTACGAAGAGATAAAAATCCAAAATCTACAATGGCCCTGCCAATGCCAGAGCCGACAGCGGGAGGAAGTGTGCCTTTCAGACTTCGTACACACTCCTGGAACAGTTCGAAAGCACGGAATTCAAGCGAAATGTTCGCGACAGCGTGTTGCAACCCCCTTTCCCCGTGACGATTAAGCCGGCCCAGTGCATCAGAAATTATAGCCTTGGAGACATGTAAAAGTTTGTTGAGAGCCCTCCGGTAGTCGGGACGTTCCAACGCTGCGAGACGGTATGATTACAGATAGTAACTGACGTCTAGTCCCCCTCGCTTCATGGCATGTAGTATGAAGGAAATGTGAAAGGGGACAGGGATAATCAATGCAGCCTAACAACTGTTAGATGTCTTATCTCCGAAGCATATAATATGGCGTCAGTAATTGGAGCATGACGGGCTTAGCAAATAGACACCTTGAGCAATCCCGGGCTTTCAAGACAAAGTCGAGGTCAACAACAGAGAACATGACCAAGCCCACATATGTAATAAAAAAGGTGTGTAGCCAGAAAGGAGGTTAACATACTGTCTCTTGGAAGTGGGTAGCACTAGATCCTTCGTTTCCTGTATAGCCTTGTTCAAAGTCCTCCTGGTCCGGCGCGCGATCAGATCAAAGACGTCTCCCTGCACAGAAATTGTCTCATCGATGTCTACCTTTTCGGCAACAGTGCGACCTTTGCGGTCGACTACACGTAACAGACAAAGTGAGCTCTCGCACACGTCGACAATCGGATGATTACAGTCGGCGGTATACCCGGAGTTATAGCCACCATAGTAGTCGTCCTCGACCGATCCAGAGACAGTCTTCTCAATACTGGCTAGATAAAGGTAGAAGCCTTTCACCTCACATGCTTTCCTGAGCTCCTCTACCCGTGCCTGGTCAACATCCTTTAGATGCGCGAAACTGAGGTCAGCAGATGGGTACTTGTGATCCAGCACGAAGAGCAGCGAGGTCGGGCACTTTTGGACGGCATCAAGTCCTGGAAGCCACGGCACCACCGAGTCTTCTATTACCATCATGGAGGGATAAGAATCTTTGTAAAGAGCCTTCCAGTACGCAAAGACAGACAGGAGACTGGCCGATGTGTCATCATTAAGGCTCAATTGTTCCGCAGATTCGTGGTGGATAAGATTATAGGTCAAGACGAGACGATACCCCGATGTCACCGGTTTCACTTCATGGGACACATCCGCATACCAGGCGGCGTATGAATAGCCAAACTCCGAAGTCGGGGAGGTCTCGAAGGTCATGCTCTCTCCTTTGTGCGATGCAATCACGTCGCCTCCCGTGTGTTTGCAAGGGACACACACCACTAAACCGAACCCCCCATCTGCTTTCGAGGAATCCTGATGGGGCAAAAAGAAGGCCCCCTCCTCGTACAGCAGGAGCTTGTACAATTCAGGCCTGAAGAAGACCCAGGCCTTGTGCTACATCCTCCAGTATTGTCTGGATCTGCTTCTCCCAGGCGGAATTTTTGATGGAGAATTGATTCGCGTCAAGTTCCCAGCTTTTGCGAACAGAATCGTTCACCAGCGTCTCGCTCCCCTTTCTGTATGGACTGGCATGGCATAAGTTGGCAATTGCTTTCGCATCATCTGCTGATAGTGGAAGACGGACGGTGCCCACGCCAGGGACTTCTAGCCCGGTATTTATACCATTCTCAAACGATCCGCTCGCTATGAAAGAACCGGACGCCTCGGTTTCCGAAAGAATGCCCTCGAGGTCAATTTTATACTGTGTGGAACAGGCTGGGAGCTCCCCGAATAGTGACCATAGCCGACCATGTCTTAAATATCTGCAATCAGAATCCCGCGGTGAATTGATTTTTGGATCGCATGTAAACAGTGTCGAATCTGATGACTGCGTTCTGGAAACCCTGTTGTTGGGTAAGGATGAACAACAGATCCGATGCAAACATGGATATGGACGTGTTGCGATGCGACGCGTTGACGCGTTTAATGGAAAAATGACACTCCGTCAACTGACATTAATATTACCTTGGCAGGAGTTTTGGGAACATTGATTGCTGGGATCAGGCCCGCCAAATTGATCGATAACCGTTTTGCGGTATCGTTAGTGCCGTTGCGTGCCGTCGCACCACCGCGGCCCGCCTCACCGTAAACCAGCAGAAGGACTGACCGGAGGATAGAAGATCAGATCCAGCAACAAACAAACAAACAAAACAAAAAAGAATACATAATTCCCCGCCTGCCTATATATGGCTACTTTTGGGAATGGAAATCCCACAAATCAATGACATGAAGGTGAAGGAGGGAACTACTGTCTCGGCAGATTCTATCCAAGATGTATTTCTGGTTCCACTTATTTCATGGCCACGGGAAGTCCTGGAGCTTATTGATCCTCTGACCATCATCTCACAGTGGCTTAAGACCGTCTTATATCTTACACATCCGACCAACCCTCTGCACCCAGACAAATCATGGAATGGCATCTGGGAGCTGCGAATCCTCCCCGTGCATCATTCTGAAAAGCGGTTCCCACACCGTTACCGCGCGTTTGGTGATGCGACCATTCCCCATCTCAGGTAGGTTGTAGAAGATCAGCTTGTCTGCGGAGCACTCGAGAGCTTCACCTGCCATTCCCGTAGTGTCCTCCAGGAATTTCTGGTAAGCTTCCAAGATTGTCTTGACGGGAGTGATACTATTATTATAAAGTTAGCCAATTTCTTTCTAACATGTCGTGTCAAGATCATGCGCTGAAGAGTCGAAACGCGAAATGGAAGAAAAAAGAAAGTGAACCTACCATTCAGGTGTCACAGCCGCAATCATCTCTGGCGGGACAATCGGGGTAGCGACAATCCCAGGAAGAACACAGTTGATCAGGATGTTCTCCTTCATCTTCAGCAGTGGGGCAACACCCCTGATGAACTGGATCACCGCAGCCTTAGTACCGCAGTACTCTGGATACGTCCTGTGCGGGAAAATCCCACCAATACTCCCAGTCACCACAATCTTCCCACCAGCAGGCTTATTATGTCTCATAAAATGCGTCGCTAGCACCGTTCCATAGACCACACCCTTGTAGTCGATATCGGTGCACTCTAGATCCGGCTCCGGAGGGATATCATCTACATCCTTGCCACGCCAATTAACGAGGTAGACGGAGCTTTTGTCCACGATCCCCGCATTGGCACACAATGCGTCGATGCGGCCCCAGGTCCTGTACACCTCTTGGAACATCTTCGTCTGGCTCTGGTAGTTCCCCACGTCTGCTTGGAAAAAGCGCGCGTTCTCGCCTAGGCTCTTCACCAGCTCTTTGCCAGGTTCCTTGCGGCGGCCGACGCAGGCAACTTTCCATCCACGCGCGTAGAGATCTTTTGCGAGGTCTATGCCCATGCCGGACTGTAGTTTATAGCCGTTAGTCCATTTCTCTCTTTAGTCTTTCTATGTAGGTTGGAACCAACAGTTGCGCCCGTTACGATGGCGACCCGACCCTGGGATTCCGCCATATTCAATCTCGTGTAGTATGAACCAAGTCAGGTTCCTCAGCTAAAGAATAAAGAGAAGGAGTTGAGGAGAGCACTGGGGAAAGGGAAACAAGAGGAATCGTTCAGTTCTGCGTCAGAGGAAAGTCAAGTAAATATCTTGCGATTAGAGTTATAGATTGCTCAATTTAAAATGTTGTATGACGGCTCACGATCTTTAGCCGTGCGATGCATGGAGAAGCTCCTCCTAAGTAGCCGTTGGCGAGAGTAATGGTTAAAGCGTCAAGCATTGTTGGGCGTGATCACCAATGGATTCTCCTGATTCAATCAATTCCTTCGGTACAAGAGCCTTGCACCCCCACTATTTGCTTGTCCCGTATGGTGTACAATTAGCCCCATTGAAAAACTCTCCTCACAGGACATAAACGGGGCTAAACGATGCGTATCCCGTGCTGTGTGGCCTGCCGATAATTTAACGAAGTATAATTCGGCATTTACGCCGAGCCTTGCGAGTAGTATCGGAGTAGTGTCGGTGCGATAGCCGTCTAGGGTGTGATACAACCAGCAATCTGCGGCACAGCGGTACCTAAGATAACATACTAGTAACTAACATACTTCTACGCTTGATCTTTGTCAGCAAAGCGAGTAATTTGCTTTTTCTGATCGACAGGGAATTGCCTAGAATTGGGTTATATACGTACTCCGTAAGCCGCGCTTACTGGGAATTTTCCGACTTGTCTTCACGCAGTCCACCGCGTTCTTCAAAACAATGACTACGGAGTGATAGATGCAAAGAACGAAGGTCAGAAGCCAAACTGTAGCAATAGTAATGGCACATTAAGATATTTAAAATATACAACCATCGACATCTAATTTTAAACAGATAGCAGATTAAATGAGTTCAAGCTGCTTGAACAACAGGTCGACTAGTAGTATATGTACAACATAGAGCGGACGATTAGAATATACAGCCTAGCTGGTCAGAACACCTCCAACCTGGTTCTCCAGCACAGTTGCAGTCATGACCTGCCTCATCTCATCGTCGCAGTACTCAGGCTGCTCTCTGAAGTAGTAGTTCGCGCCACTCATCTCCACCGCACGACCGTAGGTTTCTGCCGCGGGCACTTCTTTCCCGTTGGCGTCAACCATGTCTTGACCGTCGATGAGAAGTAAAACAACCTTCTCAATTGACTCGGCCGGGATAAATAGATATTGAGGGAAGTTCGCCCAGCCAGCTTTGTGGAGAAGGTTTGTCTGCACAATGGTCGGACATATGGCGTTGACGCGGATGCCGTCGAGGCGGAAGTGACTGGCGATGGAGCGCATGAAGGCAACGACGCCGTCTAGTTTGAACAACATTAGAAAGAAAACAATCCGTCTACAAAGGTTGCATGTTAGACTTACGTTTGGCAGCTGAGTATAAAGGCGAGTAGTACGATGGGTAGAGACCACCGCAACTGGCGGTCATTACCAAGCTGGCCCCTTGTCCTTTTCCTGGCGACTGGCGGAAATAATGCAGAGCAAGATAGCTTGTTGAGATTACACCTTTCAAATCGACATCGATGCTCAGCTGATCAGGCTCAGGAGGCGGGTCTGCGCCTTCAGGATGTCTGGCATAGAAGTTCTTTCTCTCAATGACACCCGCATTGGCAAAAACAAAATCGAGTCGACCACTATCGATGAAGATTGTTTTGAATGTCGTCGCGAGAGAACTGTACTGGTTCACATCTGTTTTGTGGAAGCTGGCATTGGGAAGCTCCTTGGCAGCTTGGATGCCGCGCTCCTCGTTGATGTCTAGGAGGTGTACATTCCAGCCGCCACTTTCAGCCAGAGCTTTGGCTACGGCAAGGCCCATTCCACTGGCTGAGTCCCTCAATGTTAGCAATAGTCCTCCGGTCGTCTGTGTGTCCTCTAACTTACCACCGCCAGTTATGACAGCAACCTTTGTCATTTTGTCTTTCTGAATGCACCAATACGCATACGAATTTTGTTTCTAAGGAAGAATCACAAATTGATATAGATGTAAATTCCGGACGAGGCTAGAAGAACGTGGCTACCTATCAGTGTACAGGATATAATGCTACCTAGCTAGATTGTGAACAGAAAAGATCGCACTCATTGGAACATGTGGTCCAGGGGTAAGCATTGACGGACTATCCAGTTCCCTTTGCTCTTCATGACCCTGGAGTGCATTGCGTGCTTTAGATTGACCTGTAATAACAATACAAAGAACTCGATAGGGAAGATCGTGCTCGTTGATTACCACGGTGTGCTCTCCATACATACATAGCGCATCGAGCAAGTCAACGGCCCGCCACTAGGGCAACTGGCTCGCAACACGGAAACATCCACGTAAAAAATGCACTGCGAATTCAGCCCGAGTACAATGCCCCAGTGTCGCTTACGGAGGACACAGACCACAGCAACTTTACCGATAATCGTTCTTTCTGGACCTGCGGATCTTCCCTGTATTCGACAACGTGAGTCGTGTTCAGCATCTGCAGGACTCGGGCCAAGAAGCACTGGCGGCCGGGGATGGAAGCCTCCCGGGCTCCCCGGCGGGCCGGGCCATCCTTTTACACTAAAAAAAACACTCCTATAGCTTAATTACACTGACATGGAGCTAAACTCAAGACTTAAAGCGATGTCCCGTGCTGCATAAGCACTTAGTTTTTCGTCTGTGCCTGATTTGAGCCGCGAACGGGTGGCCTGGCCTCCAAACCATCTTCAACTTTATTTCTACTGAGCGTGGGGCGATGGCTTCACCGGATACTAATCTTAGTATTTGGGTCCGCTTAAATTCCCCTAGAGCCTGCATTTGCATGATAGCTAACCGAAAATTTTTGAAATAGCAGAGACTTTCGATAATGCAAATGTCTAACAGTCACGACGGCTACCAGGCATATCCAAGGTAACCATACAAACCTCATAGTTTGGTCAATTACAATATGAAATTGCTGTCGACAAAAATTCCTGATCTCTTCATATTTCATCTGAGGCTACTGAATACCTAGGTAGACAGTATCGTCTTAAGAATTCCAATTTTGAGATACGCGACGATGAAACAGCCATGGAGGTCCCAGAGAGCCGAGTCCCTAGTATTGTCCTTGGTTCGAAATTGGCCTTCATGAACTGGATCTGGTACCTCTGCTATATCTGGTGTCTGAAGGGGGTGCTCCTGTGCTTGTACAGCAAGCTAACGTAAGTCGCTTCCCACAGACTCTGGTATTTCCTCGTCGTCTAATTGGTTCGTATTAACCTGCGGCTGTACTACAGAGAGGGCGTTTGGCAATATCGTCTTGTCTGGATCGTGTCTGCATTCTGCGCGATAACATGGACCGCATGTGTTCTGACCCACGTGTGCATCTGTACTCCTGTTCATCGGAGTTGGCAAGTTAAACCGTATCCAGGAGGTCAGTCTCGATTCTACTAGATGGATATATCGATATCGAATCCTTGATTACTTACTGGAACAGACAACTGCACGATCCGAAGACCGAACTACGTTGTTATAGCGACATTGAGCGTGCTGTAAGAGGCATCCCTTCTACTCTGAGGTAGCTACATCGAGGAACGGGAGATTCTAACAAAAAAATTTGAAACTGAGCAGATCTGATATCGGAATCCTCCTAATCCCAGTCCCTCTCCTCTTCAAACTTCGAGTCCCCTTGTACCGCAAAATCATCCTGATGATCATGTTTTCCTCCGGAATCTTCATTATGTTCTGCACCATCCTCCGCGCCTACTACTCGCTCAAGGATCTCCAATCTCTGCCCATCGCCCTAGGGACTGCTGCGCCGCAGGAAACATACAAAAAGGGAAAATCTTCAAGGAAATCCCCCAAGCCAGTGGAGATCAACGCGCAGCTGGTTAACTTACTGTCGGGATAGGGTAATTAGCAAATAGCAAGCTAGAGTTACTCAGGTTAACGAATCAGAAGCGAGGTTTACAAAGGAGGCAGATGGGCACCCGTGCGGGCACCTACTCACCCTCCTATGAGCCGAGTTTGGCTCTTAATGTAAAAGTCCGATCTTCCTGTGTGTTTACTTCGCTCCCCTCCCGTCACATTTGGTCTTGCGACGTATCGGGCGTCGTTGTTTGATGCGCAACAATGACTGCAGCTGCAGAAACGGAACCCTAAAAACAGGAGGGTCAGGAGCAGCTTCCTGGACTACAAAAAGAATCTCCTGGACTACAAAAAGAATTTCCAGACACTGATAAAGAGGCGCGGTCTGAGGATGACAAGGTGTCGGAGGATGCTGAAGCGGTGGTGACGCTCAAAGCATGGCTTGTCTCCTGTGTAAGTTGATGGACAGATTGACATCCATGCCACAATCGTCGTCTAACAGATCGTGGCAGATTCTCTCTTGCGGATATGGCCTCTCATTCTGGCCGATTCCTGTTATGGCTGCAATTGGAAGCGTGGTTTCGACTGATCTGGACGAGCCTAACAAATATGTCTGGTTTGTGCCGGTAAGACTTGATCGCACGACGGAATCTTGTTGATAAAGTTGAATATCTGATGAAATATTCAATAGGCTTGGACTATTTCCATCACTCGTGCTTTTCTGATATGGTTGTTTGCAATCTATCTGCTCCAGAAGTCCTGGTTGTCTGATCTATATTCTAGCGGTCCGAACACCGACTTGCTCGGTCGTGATGGTTCCTTGTTGGCGGAAATTTGGTAAGGATATTCTGGATCCTATTTCATAGACTATCGTCAGCTAATGCAAGCAGCTCTGCACAGTTGGCCATATCATTGTGGCTTCAGCGAAGAACAGCGACCAGATCATCGCCGGCCTCGCTATCTCCGGGTTTGGAGGAGCAAACTGCCAGGTGCGTCGTCTCAGAGCTCCAATTAAACAATGGTAATAAACGGGTAATGGCACATTGTGATACTGATCGACTACAGATGGCTGCTTTTGCACTGCCAGAACTCCTACCCAGCAAATGGAGACATATCGGTGTTGTCATAGCGGATTTCACCGTGTACATCGCGGTTATCGTCGCCCCCGTTACGGCTAGGTACGGGTACGAATTCAGAACATGGACATGGAACTTCTGGGCCGTGGCCATCTGTCAGTTTATCTCGTTCTTGGGGCTGCTGTTTTTCTATTTCCCACCAGCGCATCCGTAGGTCATCAAGAATTCATTTCTCAATGTGGATCTTACGACAAGCTGACAAAAATGTTAGAAATGGCATTTCGTTCATGGAGGCCATCACGTCCCTGGACTACCTTGGTTTGTTGCCTCTCCAAATCCTCGAATGTTTTGACACTTGCTAATCCTCAACAAGGAGCGGTTCTTTTCGTCGGCGGAGCCGTTCCTGTCTTGATGGGAATCGTCTGGGCGGGCGTCTACGCCTCCAACGACGCACACGTTGTGGCGACCTTGGTCGTCGGTTTCTTCGTCCTGATCCTCTTCGCGTTGTGGGAGACCTTCAGCGGTCGAAAATTCCCCCTCACCCCGTCCTACGTGTTCACCAGCTCCTGGGGACGGGACTTCACCGCTCCAGCCATCGTCCTCGGGGTCGTCAACATGTTCTACTACTCGTCCAGCATCCTCTGGCCGACAATGACGACCGTGTTCTACACCAACGACGGCGCGGACTGGAAGTACGCGGTGGTTCTCTCCCTGCCCCAGGGTTTCGCAATTACCCTGGGAGCCATCTTCCTGACGGTGTTTGGGAGCAAGATCCGGCACTGGCATTGGCAGCTGATGGGCTTGTGTCCATCATGGTGCTGTTCGGATCGCTGCTGGGACTCGTCACTCCCGATAACAAGGGGACTATGATTGCCTTCCTGTTTCTCTCGCAGACGGGGTTCGGATGGGCGCTGTACCTGAGTATTGCGATCACGCAGATGGGTGTTGAGCAGAAGAATCTTGGAGTCAGCGGTGGTATCTCCGGATGTGTCCGTTATGCTGCTGGTGCTAGTAAGTCCATATACTCCCTCCGCTGTCGATCCGGACATTTATCGCCCCTTACATTTAACTATACTTCCAATCTCTTTACTGACGCATTGAATTCTCCAAAATAAACAGTCGCAACTGCCATCTACACCACAGTCTTCAACAACACCTTGGCCGACTGGACCACGAAGCTCGTCCCCCAGGCCGCAATCGCCGCCGGTCTCTCCGAATCCAAGGTCCCGAAACTTCTCTCCGCAATGCAGACAAGCGCAGCGACATTGACCCAGGTCTTCAGTCCCGATGTTGTGGCCGCAGCGACAGCTGCTATGGATCAGGCATATTGCAAGGCGATCTTGTGAGTATTTTTTCCTATTTCTAACAACTGGATTATACACAGAATTGGCAAATACTTACCTGCTTTTGTGACGAATCACGCAGTGTCGTCGCGATGGTCTCCATGGCGTTTGGTATTTTCGGTATCATAGCTTGCGCTTGCTGCAAGGATGTCGACCACAAGATGACCAACAAAGTAAGTCGGAAATACTTAGGAGCAGGAAATTCTTTTCTTTCTTTCTCTCTCTCTATTACCGCTTCTCAACAAATAAATTTAACACAACATGTCTTTCACCAGATCGAAGTGTACCTCGAAAATACGGCCCTCGCAAAGAGGAACAAGTTCCACTAAACTTGTGGAACTCATCACATTATTCTTATAATTATTTATAATCTTTCGATTCTCCTAGTCAACGGAGCCATCCGTTGAGAAATGCTTTAAATTTACCTGTCTTATCTATACGACGACACTCTCGTTCTTCCTACACTACACGCCTCTAGTTTCTCCAGCACTACTTACATCGTATAATGCCCTGGCGAAGGTGGCACCTCACCCGTCTCCCAGACCTTCATCTCCGGTCCCAACTCGAACTCAATCGTGCCCCCCTCGACCATGACATCCTTGTGCTCGAACCAGTTCTTGTTCCACGGCTGCCCGTTGATCTTGAGGCCCTGCACGTAGTAGCTGTTGGGTCCCTGGTCAAGTCCCGTCGCAGTAATCCGGAGCTTCTTGTCCCCGTTGATGGTCATATTGAGGTCCGGGAACCAGGGCGAGGAGAGCAGGTAGACGGGTTGTGTGACGATCGGGTAGATGCCCAGCATGTTCCACAGGAGCCAGGAGTTCATGGCACCGGCGTCGCTGTTGCCGGGGACGCCGTATGGGGCATCTTTGAAGCTGGAGGGTTTTTTTTCCGTCAGTTTTGCAATTGGTTTGCTGGTTGGCTTGGATGGATTTTATCTTACTATTGGTACGCGAGGCTGCGGCTTCGTTGGACGCTCTTCGCTTGCTTGTTGATGTAGTTGTACAGGTAGGGTGTTGCGAAGTCAGGTTCGTTTCTTGATCGACATTAGTATACCGTCTTTCCTGGAAGAGAGATATAGACTTACCCGATATTCATGAGAGTGGTTATACCAGCTCCATTGGCTCCTAGGCTTTGGCGGCTCATGCTTGGTTTGAACTGTAGTAAGATGTCAGATAGCAGTATGGGAAATTATATTATACTGAGGACTAGCATACCATCAGGTCCAGACGAGACTCAAAAGTCTGGGGTCCTCCCATGAACTTGATGAGAGTCTCCATGTCATGAGGAATTACGAACGAGTATTCTTTGTCGAAGCAATCAGTATAATAGCCAAGTTAAGAGAATCATTGATGAACTCACCCCATGGAACAGCCTCATAGGTGTAGTCCATCCACTCACATCCATAACAAAGCAACGGATCGTAGCCGCTCGTGTTGAATTGACCATTGGAGAACTTCGGCGCAAGGAAACCAGTAAAGTTCAAACTGGTCACGTTGTGCTGCCAGATATGCTGCCAGCCGGCGGAACGCTTGAGGTATTTTTGCTGGTCCTCCGGCATCACTCCAGCGGCTACCTGGCTGAGTGCAAAATCGTTGAGACTGTACTCGACCGTTCTCGAGATACATCGAGTGCTTCGATCTTGCGAGACATAGCCAAGCTCGAGCCAATCGAGAAGTGCACCTCTGCCCTCCTTCGTACTGGCTGTGTAGTCAGTCGGATCGAATGTATTGTATGGCACAACCTCTGCATCCTTCTTCATTGCAGCGTAGCCATCTGTCCAGTTGATCGCTCCGCGCAGACCCTTCACATAGGCATCAGCTAGAACGTTGTCTGCATTCGATCCGCCCTGAACAAGTCCATTCCAATTGCCCGATCGTCCATCTGGCATGTAGCCTTCGTGTCTAAACAGGTATATATTAACATCATCTTCTACAGTGGTTGCCCTTTAATGCTGCTTACCTCCAAATATCAATAAGAGCCCTGACCATCGACTCGTAGTACGTGGGCTGTACCAGGTGATAGAAACTAACGGTGCAACGGAAAATATCCCCTTTATGAACGTCAGAATCTCGCGGGGGTTAAGATACGAAGAGGTGACTTACACATAGTGTAGAAATCATCCCAGTACGGTTCATCCGACTCCCAAAGCGGATTCTCACCCGTCCGGTCCGAAGGCATGAGGTGCATAAAGTACAGCGAGCTGTACAACAATCTAACGTGGGTCATATTTGCAGAATCGTCAAGTGGAACCTGTATCTTGCTGAACACTTCCTCGTTCCATTCCTTCACAGCGGCAGCCACAGTGTCGTTCAGGTTCCATGATGTAATCTCCGAATCCTTGTAAGAGCGAGCCTTCTCGACTGAGATGAACGAGATTCCGACCCGCGAGCTGATCTGCGCAGCTGGGCCATCATCCCAAGTAAAGAGTGCGCCGACACGGTCGTTCATCGGTCCGGAGGTCACCTTGGATGCATTTCCATAGATGGGTTCGCTGGTTCCACCATTGGCCAAATTGTGATATCGAGGAATATGATCAGTGTTCACTCCGGAAAATGCTTGGGCTCGGCTGGGAGGCTTTGAGAATTCTCCGCAGAAATAGACGGTGTATGGTGCACCTGATCTTTTCGTTAGCAGAATCAGCTTAGTGAAAGCCACTTGACGCACCATTGTTCCAGCCGCCTATGAAGGTTCCATATCCCGTATACGTTTTGCCATCATCCTCGAGTTGAATCTCTCCACCAACGTAAAATTGAGGACTCGAATCAGTCGGCATCGCAGGGAGATACTTCAATTTGGTAAGCGATATTCTTCTTTTGGTCACTCTAACAGGAAACTTACATGAGAGATATCGACAAGAACATGCTTCCCGCCATCTGGGAACGAGTACTGGATGATTCCAGCATGTCGGGACGCTGACAGCTCGACGGTAACTCCGTTCTGCAGCTGCGTCTTGAAATATCCCACGCTAGCTTTGTCTTTTCCAACCTATACTTTTGTCAGCTCAACTCCAACAAGGGAGTTTGCCGTCGCATCTCACTCTTGGCTGGCTGTACGTCAGATTATCGAGGATGTTCACTGGAGGATCGACAGACGTGAGAGGCATCTGCGGAATAATACCATACTTGGGCGCGCCTCCAGTCCCGCTCTCATGCATCATGCCTGGATAATAACCATCAGAGGAGCCCATCTAGGTGCCAGAAAGACAAAAGGAAAGAGACGCACTAATCCCAGTAACGTTGCCATCGGGAGTCCATCCGCCATTGAGCGTCGCAATGCTCCAATTCGCGGCAGTGGTATCTAACCCAACCTTGACCACGCCAAACGGCCGCGCGCCCCCGACGAAGATATCACCTCCGCCAAAAGATTGTCCAGGGACAGGACCTTCAGAACCAATGAATGGGTTCACATATTGAGAGTAATCTACCTGGGCCGCTCCTCCTGCCGCAGCGGCAAGAACCCCAATTATCGACAGCGTAGAATGAAAATGCATGGTGCAACGGAAACCCGTATCACTTGCGCATAGCCTCAGAACTTTGCTGTTCCCATGCCCATAGGAGCAGAAGAACTACTTCACGGTTGCCATCGGTGTCCCTTTTAAGGCATCCATCGCAGTGGCCTCAATAACCCGTGCGGCAGGAACGTGCATTGATCCGTGAACGGTGACATCGGCATCCCTGCGTTCGAGAGGCGGGGAAGGGGGCTTTACCACCACAAGGGACTTTACCCCGCATCCATGTGCTCGGCGCAATCAAAAAGGGAATAAGGCAGTGACAATGGAAATGGATGAAAGACGAAGGAGAAAGTGGATAATGTCGGGATCAGCGCTAAGATCGCGGATGGCGGAGAGCCAAACGGAGAGAAGCCTTCTGTTATCCCCCGGAGATGCCCCGAAGAGAACGCCAGCCCCGGACGCGGGGACAACCCCACGATTCGGTATCATCGAGAAAGAGACGCGATCAGATCAGAGGCAAGATGAGAAAAGCTAAATAGGAATGGCCTGACTTCCGAGACCTCTACGCTGAAGTGACGATGCGGCGTTTCCTGATGTCTAACAACATAGAAGGTCATCGAAGAACCTTTTGCCTAAACAACGCTTCTGTTGCATTCGACAAACATACGGAGGAGACGCCGTGCCACTTCTGTACCGCCCGGTTGCAGTGACTGAGCTTTCAGGCCGATGCTCCGCAGATCACCCACCTAGAAGGCAACAACATCCGATAGCCTCTCTATCTTCTTGACCATGCGATGTGGCATTGTCAACAGATGAGAATACTACTGTGTCTCCCAGAAGAAATTGAGAGAGAGGATTCATTTGTCTGTCTCATGATATCATGTCAATTGCTTCTCAGCCGCAAGGACGCTTGGAAAAGCCAAAGACACAGACAAAAGAAAGATTTAAAATATATATATATCGATTGTTTTGAAGCCGCAGTCTTTTTTACCTCCCTTATTGGCACAATGGACTGAACATCGCAGATTTCCCGATATCTTTGAGTTTACGAAAAAATAAATCTTTATACCGAATACGATGCACAGTACAAGCTGTCTGTTCCTCTTACTCCCTGGGGGAACTCCACAAGCCGGCCGGGACGATCTCGGCAGACGACAGATAAATATCGAAAGGCTATGGGCATGCATGTCCGCCGCCAATTACCCGGAAAGTGCTCGGACACCAATGTCCGCGGGGACGGTTGAATTTTAAAACAAATAACTTGTCTGTGCGACTTTGACGATACATGCTGCTAAGGTCTCGGGTGCCGTTGCAAGGCTTTTAATCCTACATTACAGAAAATTTCTTAAATGGTAAATGCAACAAGAAAAGGAATATAGGTTAACCAATTGCATTAACCCAGTTAACTCGAACGTAAAGTACCTGACTACCTGATCAACCCGTTACCGACATAAAGTAAATCATTCATCCCAATCATCAAATGTTATCCAAACCGCCAGAACCCGCGTTCAATTGCCTCCCATAAATTACTCATCCCTACATCATGACAAAGAAACAATTATCGACATGCGCAAATGCTCATCGTCCGGTGATGTAGTCTCGGTTCTCGACTGTGACACTCTTGGTCATGTGGTTGACCTTGTATACACCGACGAGTCGAGATGCAAGCTCGAACTGTTTGGAATGACGATTAGCTGCAGTCTCTAAGCATAAACGCGATGGGTAGTCTTACCATATTGTTTCTCAATGAGATGACGATAAACTGTGCGTTCTTCGTCCTCTCTTTAATATACGAAGCGACAATGGAGACCTGCGAGAAGAGATATTAGCCTGTGTCGCTACCCGTAGGCTTTAATACTTAGGTGTACTCACATTCCTGAAGTCCAGAGCCGCGTCAATCTCGTCCATGACATAGAGAGGTGTCGGCTTGTAGTGATGCAACGCGAACACAAGCGCCAAACTGGACAGCGTCTTTTCACCTCCGGACAGGTTGCTGATGTTCTTCCAACTCTTCTTCGGAGGCATAACGGAGAAGAGGATGCCTTCGGAGAACGGGTCCAAGGAGTCAACAAGCTCGAGCTCTGCATTGCCACCCATGGTGATCATCTGGTACATCTCCTTCAGGCGCATGGAGATGATGCTGAAGCCTTCCATGAAACCAGTCAACCGGGCGGAACGCAGACTGTCAAGACGAGATTTTGCGTTGTCGCGAGCTGCCAATGCTTGCTGCAAGTCGGCAGAACGCGATTCATGCTCAGCGACACGGCGGCGATATTCTTCGATCACAGACAGATCAACTGAAGCGTTCTGCGTCTTCTCCTCGAGAGCAGCAATTACCGCTTTCAAGGACTCCTTGTTCATCTCTGCAAGTTCGTCTTTGGTGTAAGTCTGGAGCTCAGCGGCCTGCTCCTCCTCTCCAAGGTCGCTAACATTCTGCAAAGTAAGTTTGGAGAGCTTCTCCTGCCAGTATCGGCTTCTCTTTTGGTTCTCAGCCAATACTTTTTGGTTCTCCTCAAGCTTGTTGCGCATCTCGATCTCCGTAGCTCGAGTCTCGTTCAACTCAGCAGTCTTCTCATCGAGCTCAGCTTTCAGGGCTTTGAGTTCGCCCTTCTTGGTTTCGAGAGCTTCCTGAGCCTCTTCAGCCTTCCGCTTCGATCCTGATGCATCGCTTTCTTGATTCTCAATGTCGTTTTTCAGCTTCTCGAGCTCCTCAGCGACGTGCTCAAGCTCCTGCTCTGCTTCCGCACGAGCATGCTCATGCTTCTTGATCAACTTCTCATTCTTAGACTTGGCAACCTCCGCGTTAGAGACCTCCTCGGCAAGCAAGCTGATCTGCTCTTTGAGACCATCGACCTTGGCCTTCTGGCTCCTAAGTCTGACACCGCCCACTTCCATAATCTTGTCCTGGAGGGACTGGATCTCCTCCTCGACTCCGGCCATCTCCGCCCGGAGCTTCTTTATTTCTTTCTCCAGGGACGCAATTTGCTTCTCGAGGGCTGCAGCTCGGCTATCGTCTGCCTTGGATGGCTTGTGTTCAGCGCTCAATTCTTTCACTCGTCGCTGCGCGTCTGCAAGGCTGCGTTTGCCGCTTTCGATTTCGATCAGGATCTTTTGAATCTTGGTCTCCAGTCGGGGAATCTCGTCAGATTTGTCTCTGATCAATGACTCCAACTGTCGCTGTTTCTCTTGGAAGGCCAGGAGCTTCTTCTCCATCTCATCCCGATCACTTTCAAGCTTGGCGACTTGCTCTTTAGAGGTTTCAGCTACCTGCTTAGACGACATCCCCCCTCTTGCAACGCGAGTACCACCACCACTCATTGTTCCGGACATATCGATTAGTTGTCCGTCGAGAGTGACAACTCTCCACCGTCTAGCACCATATGCGATTCTGTTGGCTTGCTCCAAATCCTTGGCCACCAGCGTATTCTGTAGGACACTGTAGAACGCCGGCGCAAATTTCGGGTCTTTTGGCTTGACCAGGTCAAAGAGTCGTGGAACACTCTCAGGCGTATAGATCGAAGACATGTCCCTGCGGGGAAGACGGTCAAGAAGGATGAAGTTGGCTCTCCCGAGATTGTTTTTGCGAAGGTAGTCGATGCACTGTTGACCAACCTCAACAGTGTCTACGACCATATTCTCGAGAGCCGGACAGGCGGTTGAGATCGCGACGTCGTACTTCTCATCGATGGTCCCAAGGTCACCAAGTCTACCATGGAATCCGTTAATACGGCCTGATTCTTTGAGGCGCATCAGACCGGTCAACACGCTTCCTTTGTTTTGGGTACTAGCGAGGCTAGCTCTGGCTTCGTCCGCTTTCTGTCGTGCGCTGGATACGTGCGACCGCAATTCTGGCTCCTTTTGCAATAATTTCTTCAACTCGTGCTTTAGTGTTGTGACGTCACTCTCAAGAGTCGCTTTCTGGGCTCGCCGTTCTTCAAGATCGGATTCCTTAGCCGATAGAGACTCCTCGATTGAAGCAATCTTAGATTGCGCTTCCTCCAGCGCGACAGCACCGGCATTGCTCTTCTCCCGGAGGATGTCGAGCTCGCTCTGCGCCACAGCGACAGCAGAGAGCTTCTCGTTTATCTTCGCATTCCACGGCTCAAGAGACTTTTGTTTCGCCGCAATCTGATCCGAAAGCCCTTGAGTCTTACCTTTCAGCCCTTCACGGATAGTCGCCAGCTCCTCCTCTTCCACTTTCATCTCCTTCTCGAGCTTCGCAATCTCAGCCGTCTTCTTCTCGATGTCGTAGGTATGTTTTTCCACAAGGCTAGAGCACTCGGAACCGGCTAGGCGACTTGACTGCATGGCTTTCTCCAATTTCTTCTGCTTTCCCTGCAGGAACTTCCTTTTCTCCTCAAATTTGACAGACTCCTTGTCATATTTTGCCATCTCCTTGATTATTGCCTGTGTTGCCTTCTCCATATTCTCATACTCTTTCACGCCGCGTTTGTATGCCTTCTCGAGCTCCTTGATTCCTGATTCGTTGCCTTCATGCTTCTCAAGCTCCAAATTTAACAATTCTTGCATCTGCAGAATTGCTTCCTCGGTCACTCTTGTGTTGTCTTCACATTCATTCAGGTAGATCTGGTACAGCGCAGACTGCTTCTGAACAAGCTCGTTCTCGTCTCTGATGTACGCAAGAGCTTTGTTTTTCTTGTCTTCCAGGGCGTTCTTCTCCTTTTCCACATGCTGAACACGGTTATTCTTCTCAACGCACACATCGTTCAGCGTCTCAACCTCGGCGGCAGCTTCGTCGATCGGCGTCTTATATTTTGACGTTCCAATGATATCTTCAAGATATTCCAGGAGTCCGTCATCATGTTCGTTGGCAGCTTTCGGCTTCATCTGCGCAATTGACTCGACTTCACCTTGCAGAATCAAGAACCGCTTGTGGTCGAGGTCGATTCCACGCTCGCGTAGTAAGGCTGTTACGGCACTGTAGTTCGTCTCTTTCTTGTTCATGTAGTACTTGCTGGTGTTGTTCTTAAACGCTCTCCGTGAAATGATCAATTGGGAATCTGGGACTACCTCGTGTGCCCCTCCTGGGAGATCGGTGATCTCTTGGAAGTGAACTTCGACCTCACAGAAGGGCAAGTCAGGAAAATTAGCAGAATTGTGAATCAGACCGGACACTTTCCCTTGCCGCATTTTGCTGGCTCGAAATCCGAAGACAAACAGCAAAGAATCAATAACATTAGATTTGCCAGACCCGTTAGGTCCAACAACTGAGGAGAAAGAGACATGAAAAGGTCCAACGACTTGCCTCCCTGCATAACTTTTGAAGTTTGTAAGCACCAAATGGGTTATCACCATTCGCGGCTTTGGTCCCGTGGGCTCCTCCATCACCGGAGGCGCGAGTGCTCGCGATTTGAGAACTATATCCATGGGCTTCTCCAACACCGACGACATCGGGTTAACGATCGATATCTGTGATTTCGGCTCTTCCGCCGGTTTCGAGGGAGTCTCGTTTACCGCAGACTCGGTGATATCGGCAAGTGGCGTCATACTCTTCCTCTGAGGTTGAGGCGTCGTACTCCTTCGCTGCGGCTGAGGAGTCGTACTATTTCTCTGTGATTGGGGTCGGGACGGCGCTGGCTCCGCAGGCGTCATGCTCCTTCTCTGCGATTGAGGTCGGGACGGTACTGGTTCCAAAGGGGTCATACTCTTTCTCTGGGATTGCGGTCGAGATGGTTCTGGGTCCGGAGACGCTGAAGGCTCTGGGGTAGGGAGTGAGGACTGTTCCGGAATGGTGGCTGATACACTATTCTTACGGTGACTGCTCCTGCTTTTCCTCTTGCGCGCTGCTGCTGCCACATTCTTGGATGGCGATTCAGGCTCTCCCTCTATGGTCTCAACGGTGCTTCCCTCTTCGGGCTGTTCGCGAAGCTGCGAGGCTTCCATATCACCCGTCCGCGATCGTCGTCCTCTCCGTGATGGGCGTGCGGTACTCGGAGTAGGCATATCCGATGCGATACTCCTCCTTGAAGTCCTCCTCGAGGGGGCCTTCTTCGCAACGGGGGTATACTCTTCTTCGTCGTCCTCGTCGTTGTTCGTCTGGTTGGAAGGTGTGGGCGTGACATTTCCGGGGTCTTCTGACTCTGAAGTCTCTTCGAGGACATAGCTCTTCCGAGCGGCAGAGCGCCGCGTTGGCCTACCTCTCGCTATTGACGACATTGCGTTGCGATTCTGAATCTGGTGAGGGGTATAAGCATGAAGCGGGAAAGACGATTGTTTGTCCGTCCTTCGCCTGTTGCTGTTTTGCGCCGTCAGACGTGGGACGGCTTGTTTACCTCTCCGCCCGATCGGGAAAGGTATTGTTTTCTGCCCCCTTCACGTGGTCTGTGCCCGCCCTGACCGCCCGGCTTATCTCAGCATGGCGTATCGTACCGTAACCCGTAATTATTATCGAGCTTCTGCGACGGAACAAGAGGAAGATAAACACAGCTTCGTCTCCTCGGACACGTCTCATTTTCTTGTCGGTCAGAATGGCTCAATGGGAGAATTTCGATGCGACCTTTCACTTCAACAAGAATTTCGTGTATGATGGAAAGGTTGTGGAGCAGATCCTTGCGAACCGTCGCGCTCTAGAGAATCAGCTCTTCGTCGACAGACTGCTGGGAGTTCTGGGGGTCAAAGCAGGTATTGTTTGATAATTCTGTCGGGAAATGTCAATTCTAACATTCTACACCTTTAGTCACCAAGGTGTATCCTCCTAGATCTAACAGTGACCTCCGAAACCTATACAGCCAGATCGTTTCCTCCGCCTTTCCAAGTCACCAGAAGCAGGCATTGATATATTATATCCTGAGAGACTGCCGCAACGCCGGCGATGTTGCGACGCAGTTTACCCGCCGATGCTACCTGCCCGAAAAGTACAAGTTATTCATAGACGGTCTCTGGCATTTGGACCGATTAGAATTTCGGGTACGTGCTCTCCTCTTCTATCAATCCTTCGTGTCTAACCTCAGCCGGATTCAGCGAGCTCTAGAATATCTCACCGAACCGTCCCTCATCCCGACCTTTCCAGACGAGATCCTCTACGTCCTCACTCTCCAGCACCTTCCGAAATGTGACGACAGCCTCGCTCTATCATACTACCACACCGTCTCCCCACCTCTCGCGTCCGAAAAAGTCCAGCAGGCCTTCTTCGAGGTACTTTGCCGCGCAAGCATAACGGAGGCTTTCTACTTTGCTAGGAAGAATGATGATAGCAACCGCCGTAAATACCTTGAGCAGCTGGTTTTGTTCGTACACAAGACCGGCGCCGGTCAGGATCGAGGCAACCGGGCAATGGAGCTCGTAAACCTCCCCTTGGACGAGCAGGAAGAAGAGTGGTTTGAGAACTGTCTGCTTCACGGTGCGGCAAAAACACTTCATGGAGCCAAGGACACAGTTTTGATGCGACGCCTTGCGACTGGAAAGCTAAGTGATCTTTCTGCAGAGGTAGAGTCGCTGGGCGGCAAGAAAGTAGACGGACTGAACTGGGACGATCTAAAAGAGATCATGAGCAAACACACACAGCTCATGACCGCACCCGGCAGCAGTGTGCAACTTCCTTGAGAAACGACCATTTCAGGTGTCTAATCATCCTGTGGGTCTAACGCAGTCAGGACGGGGAACGGAGTTCTGGGTTGGTGTTCTAGTCGGTTACTGTGCTATTATCCCTTTGCATAATGATTGTCTTGAGGTGATACCGTTTCAAAGCTGTACTGTAGTGGAAGCAGTCATTGGAATTATTATAGATCGAGATCGGTCTGCATTGCAGTAGCATTGAGATAGGATTGGAATAAGTCTGATCTTAAATTTTTTTTTCCTAATATAGCTAGAGAATTTATAAATTGCTGCATGGATTAGTGCTACAACTGTTATTTTCCACAGATGACAATGTGCGTATTTTGTTGGCTGAAGTCACAGTCTATAGTTCATACAGTTCGAAACCGCTTGGAGCTCTGGGCACCCCGTCATCGGCAGAAAATATAACGGGGGCGGCAACACCCAACTTCGAGTAACCCATCCTTCATTCCATCTACCCGGTCAGCTTCTTCAACCGCTGCACCCTCTAAGCTCTAAGTCGCTCTCCTAAACTATACGGTGCAGCACATCGCATATCGGCTTTCTCGAGAGCTGACCGCGGCGATGGGCTTCGCCCAGTGAATCACCAGTGACGCGACTTCAGGCCCACATCTTGCAGGCAGATAGACTGAAGCGCGCTTATCTCAGACAATCTAGCAGAGAGCCACTACAGACCGACAATATGGTGGTTTGCACATACTTCCAGCAAGGTCGCTGCAAATTTGGAGGTACAGTCTTCCCCGGAAACTCACTGGACACCGCCTCCGACTTGTAGCTGAGCTCTCATACAGACCGCTGCAAATATGAACATCCCGGCCAAGCCACCCTTGGGTCTGGGAATCGCTTTGGCGTTCTTTCTGGTGCAAGCTCGTCATCTGGAGGCTTCGGAGGTATGTCTATGTCTTATTTATCGGCTCTTTTCCACCACTTTCCGCCCTTTAATTATCGAGGTCCTTGCTAGCCAGTAGTCTTTGTTGCCCTGTGAATGAAAGTGCATGTCTCCTTGTTTTACTCGACAAATTTTTCTTTTGACATGGAGATTTCAAAATGAGTACCTGTTCCGTGATCGCCAATTTCATTTTTCATTCTTCTCATCCGAAGCCTTAGCGCCTTTGCACTCCTTTCATAATTCTCTTCCCACTTTTGTTCATCTATTGACTGCTCCGTGTCGTGGTTATTGACTGAAATCCTTGGAAAAGCCCGCCAAACACCGCAGAAAGCACCCCAGCAGAAGTAAGTCCGTTACGCTATCACTTGAATGTGCTGGTGTTGACCGTCCTGCAGCAACTATGGGGTGACAGCAGTCGACATCAAGACCGATCTCACTCCTGGAAAAGGACGACCTGAATGGATCTTCTCAGCTTATGGGCCCGGGCGGAATGCCCCTGTCCAGCTCTTTGGAGGCCCCCAGCGTGAGCTCAGCTTTGAAGAGATGCGGGTACGTCATTACCAGGCGGCAGCGGCAGGACATCCGGAACAGGCTGTTCAAGAAGCCCAAAATCTGTATGCCGAGTGTTTGAAGCAAATGGACGCCGCTTTGAATGATCTTGATGGAGCTGTCAAGTACGTTTTGGACGGGGAGAACCAGCATCCGAATCGGAATGATATTACAGAGGGAAGGACAGGGCCTGGTTTCGGACAGGGAACCTCGGCGTTTGGTCAGCCCAGTGTATTCGGTCAACCATCTACACCCTCCCAGACTTCTGCATTTGGCCAGCCTTCATCTTTGGGTGCTCAATCCGCTTTTGGAAAACCATCGGCGCTAGGCCAACAGTCAGCGTTCGGTCAGCCATCACCCCTTGGGCAGAAGCCTGCCTTCGGACAACCAACGGGCCTGGGCCAGGGTTCTCAGGGCTCTACATTTGGACAGCCTTCAGCGTTGGGCGGTACTCAGCCCGCCTTTGGCAAACCGGCGTTCGGACAGCCAGCCTTTGGACAGCCATCTTTCGGTCAGCCCTCGACTCCGGGGACGTCTGTGTTTGGAAAATCAACCACTGCATCCCCATTTGGCCAGACTCAGAGCTCCTCAGGCTTCGGTCAACCTTTAGGTGGGACGACAGGTTTCGGTCAGCCATCGGGAGGGACAACGGGCTTCGGCCAGCCTTCCGGCCAGACAACAGCTTCGCCCTTTGGCAAGCCCCCGACGACTACTGGTTTCGGCCAACCATCGACCACTTCAACAGGCTTTGGTCAGCCGTCGCAGGCCGCATCTCCATTTGCTCAACTCCAGAAGACTGCCAGCCCCTTTGGCCAACCGGCCCAACCGTCGTCGGCGTTCGGGGCGACTACTCAACAACAAACTACAGCTTCGCCTTTCGGTCAACCGGCGACAACCGCTTCTCCTTTTGCCAAACCCCCCGTAACCACTGAAGCTGCACCTGCAGCCCCTGCCCCTACAACAGCAGCCACTACAGCAGCAGCAGGTCTCGGACCCAAGCCGATGCTTAAAACAGAATCGAACGAACTTAATCCTTTCCCCAATCTTACTGGTCAGACTGTCCGCGACCAAGCTACGAAGAAGCTCACCATGTGGAAGGGCCAGCCTGTGAAATACATCGACGACTGGCCTTGCTACTTGCATCCAGATGATCGCCAGACGTACGTCCGCATCTTCTTTCCTGATGGCCCGCCTGATGCGGCGACTTTGAGGGATGCCCAGGCGAAACCAGAAGAATATATCCCGGAGGTAACGGAAAGTTATCAGTTTTTCCTGCAGAATGGATATTTCAAGGATGGTGTTATTCCGAGCGTTCCACCGAAAACAGAATGGGTGAGCTTTGATTTTTGAGAGGAAACTGGGTGGAATGAATGGGACATATTGGACATTGACGGAGCGGAAAGCTCCGTAGTAATGTGTGCAAGATCTCTATATCAGGCGTGTTCTTTGTGATGTGCATTGTTTTCTTAAGTCTATCTGGGAAGCATGGTGTCAAATTGTTCGGGCGTTTACTCCACTACGCGAAATTACTGAGAATGAAGGAGTACGCAAGTCTTCAAGAGAACTGTATGTAGTCCTTTAAACTTTTTCTTGTCGTTTCCCAACCTAGCTGGTATCGGGGGCAGCTTGGAGCTAGCCTACATGTCATCGTAACGCTGCAGAACCGTGCGAGCACATGGCCGAGGTGAGCACACCGCTCGACCGTGCCAACTGGAACTACATCATCCTCCCTGATCCAGACTAGATAATTTAAGCGGCGATAGTAACCTCGACCTCAACACCAGCCTCAATGTTGATGATGATCTGCTTGACGGTCTCGGTGGGGGCGTGGAGGCTAGAAAGCATATCAGTCAGCACCAGTGTTTCCTTCGAAAACAGTATACCAATGGGAGCACTCACTCAATCAGCCGCTTGTGGATGCGCATCTCGTACTTGTCCCAGGTCTTGGATCCCTCACCACAAGGAGACTTGCGGGTGACGATGTGGAGGGTCTTGGTGGGCAGGCGGACAGGACCCTTGACGGTGAGCGACTTGGAGCGGGCACGCTCGATCAGCTCCTGGCACACCTTCTCGAGGGAGGCGACCTTGCGAGAGGTGAGGGTGATACGGATCTTGTGGATTTTCTGGAAGCGCGCACGGATATGTTAGAATTGACTCGTTTTTGTTTTTCCTTTTTTTCATCTCGCATGCTGGACAGGCTTGATGATGCCCCTCCAGATGCGCAGACAGTATGGAGAGATCATAGACATACAGGGCCTTCGCCGAAATCCTTCTCGGGCTTCTGGAAAGACATCTTGACGGTGTGGTGGAGTGACCGGTGGGATCAACTGAGATGGCTGCGGTGCAATTGATTAGTCTCCTGTCGCACACAACTTGTCAGACAGGTATATATACCTTTTTATGCGGCTAAGAGCCAATCAAGACCTGAACAACGAGGTTCGGTAAGGTGATGAAAGGCCCGTAAATTTGACGTTGAGGTTGAGAAACGGAGATGCGACTACTGGACTATCATGGCCGGCCTCATCGTTTGTCTGTGTGGGCGGGAACTCTTGGCTCTCGGTTAGTGCGCGCTAGCCGGTTTGGGTGGGCTGAACCTCTTGATGAGTCAGCCCTTGCGCTGAAGCCGGGGATCACCGTCTGGGCAAGCATAACATATCGCAAGATGAGAGCATACCTCTTTTATATACCCCAGTCTTTTAGCATTTATTGTTTTTATGTTTTGGTCTGTCTTTCTTTTTCTTTTCCTAAACTAAGTTTCTAGAATCAATACAATAGCATGGCAGACTTGCCACCTTTCGCACAGGTCCCGCCTGAAGCTGTGCGGAAGATCATCCAAAATGAGGAATGGGAAGCCTGTCTGGACGCGTGGATCCTGCTCTCTGAAATGCGCTTGAGATTAGACGAAAAGGAATTTAGCCTGTCTACTTCCAAAGATGAGTCTGTTGTCTCATACCTCACTTCTTACTTTCAGCAACTCGCCACATCAGATGATTCCAATCTCCATGCTGGAACAAAGGCCAGAAGTCTACGCAGATTGTCCTTTCTGCTGACAAGGAGAGTACTGCTCGAAGTACATCCACCCCATCCAGAGCTGCTGGGGTGGAAGTTCCTTGGGGATCTGAGCACTTGCTATCCTTCAAGTACCGCCTTGAGAAGACTACTATCAGAGATATGGGACAGACATGAAGAGACGATAACATCCAACCTTGAGAAGGGAAAGTCCCTTATCACCAAACAGCTCTCCTTGCAAGGGCCCATAAAGAATCCCGAAGTTCTTCTTGATATCCGAAGATTGACCCTTCTTGCCTCTTCCCTCCCTGCAGTAGGTCATGTCCTGATGACGGGCTCAGATTTCTTGGATACACTGTCCGATGCATACAAGGCCCAGAAGAGCGACGAGCTGCGAAAGGAGCTTGTGGCAAATGTCTACGTGGGATTTACTGCTTTGCTAAAAGGCCAAAAAGCAAACATGTCATTGCTGCTCGACCAGTTATTCAGTTTAAAGGCAGCCGCAGGAGTCGGCCAGCCAAATACAAAACGGGAGCCTACGCTGCTGTCAGACCTCATCTGCAGCTCTGATCTACTGCTACGGATGGAACGGTACCTGAGTGTCTCTGGTCAGAAACGGGGCGAGGACCTTGTCGCCAGTCTGCGTGTATACCAGACTGAATCGAAACCACTCCACCGCCGGTACCAGAGGCATAAGAAGAGGAAAGACAAGGGCAAGGGCCAAGCAGTTGATGGTGTGCCTGGAGGAGAGCTCCATGCGCACAAGCTGTCCCTTATCACCCAGATTCAGGATTTGTTCCCAGATCTCGGATCAGGATACGTCCTACGACTACTCGACTTCTACAACGATGACCCTGAAACCGTCATCGCACACCTCCTTGACGCGTCTCTACCTCCAAAACTCCAGAATCTCGACAAATCCGAACAACTCCCCGACACACGCGCCATCTCCAGCCACGACGTCCTCTCACCCCGTCCAACCTCCCCTGAACTTCCTCCTACTCCTCAACCTGATGAAAACCACCGCGCCTTCACCCGCCCTAACATGTTCGACAACGGCGACATCATTGACGCCGCCGCACAAGGCAAACTGCATTTCGGCCGCGCCAACCCGGACCTCACCGCGGATGCCATCCTCGCGGACCGCAGCCAGCACGCGACCAACAAGGCCGCGATCCTCTCCGCCCTGGCGACCTTCGACTCGGACGACGACGAACGCGACGACACCTACGACGTCGCCGACGTCGGCGGAACCGTCGACTCCGTCCCCGCCGGCACAGACGCAGACACCGATCCGGACCTTCGGAGCCGTCGCGCCGCGGCCGCTGAAGACACCGAAATGACCCTCTTCCGCACCTACAAGTCCAATCCGGCCCTGTTCTCGCGCAACGCCGCGATCCGTCGCTCACAGGCGCGGGCGCAGCTCAAGCGCGAGACGGGAATGACTGACGAAGCGATTGAGGGGTGGGCGGTCATTTTGGCCCGCGATCCGAAGCGGCAGTCGAAATTCGAGAGCAAACTCGCTCTCGCTGCTGGTGGTGGGCCTGGTGGTGCTGGTGGCGGTGCTATCAACCAGCCAGAACTCCCATCCACGGCGTACAGAAAACCCACGGAAGAATCAGACGAAGAAGGAGCCAGCGAGGGAGCCGGTCCCGCCGCAGCTGGCCGCGGAGGTCGTGGACGCGGACACGGACGCGGACGAGGAGGCGGTGGTCATGGCGGTCGTGGTCGTGGTCGAGGCGGAGGAGGCAGAGGAGGCGGGGATGTCGCCGGCCCCTCCGGGGACCGGGAGACGGCGATCGCACGGGCAAAGAAGGACGCGAACAAGGCGAGCAGGGCGAACCATAACCGGCGGGATCAGCGGGCGAAGAAGATTGCGAGGGGTGGAGGGTTGCCTGGTTGATTATGTGATGTTGATGATGACGGTCATATCATGAGCATTCTATGTTTTTTTTTATTTTTTTAAGCATATTGCATCTAATGCATGTTGCATACAAACAGCGTACATTAGTACCGTACAGCTACATGACATGACATGGTGATGATGTTGAGGCATTCTATCTTATATATCTATCTGGGATAGATTAGTACTATTAGTATTACTATTGCTATTACCATTAACGATTACGACTTAATAATGCATACATGCATGGACGTACAGTACCATACTATAAGACATAAACCTGAGTACCTATTTAGTAACTAGGTCCATGGATTGGGTACTAACGTAAAAAGGGGGGGGTGTGACATCTAACTATAAAAGTCACAAGCAGTGCAAAAAGGACATCATGACAAGCGTGACAAACGGACGTTGCAGAACATGAGGTATGTAGGTCGCTTCCAGAAACAACCCATCCAGGCTTGATAATAACCAGCCCTGCAATAATGATTATCAGCAGTATGTAGATGTGGTGAGAGAATCAACGTCAACAGAAAAAAACAAAAGTTGCGCGTATGTACACATTGCAAGTGGACAGGACATGTTCAGTATAGCTGGCATTGACATTCTGACGTAACGCTCATTCCATAACGGTAGCAATATGAAAAGAAGGGAAAGGAGGGAAAGGGGGGAAAGGGGAGACGAGAGATAGATCAGGTCAGTAGGGTAGCACGGAGAAGAGTTGGCAGTTGTTTAACCACCTCAATGATGGCCCGAAAACACGCCCTCCTTCGCACACACCTTCCTGCACTCCTCCAGGATCCGGACCTGCTTCGCCACATCGCCGAGTCTGCTGATAACTTCTTTGTTCCCGTCGACGAACGTGAAGATCGCGTACGGGATGCCTGTCTCCCGACAGAACTCCATGACCAGCTTCTGCGTGCGGCGCAGGTTGTGCCTCGGAATGCGCGGATACAGGTGGTGGATGGCCTGGAACTGGAGCCCGCCGTGGAAGAAGTCCAGCCAGGTCGGGCAGTCGACATCCATGGTGGTGCGGAGCATCCGCTGCGGGAAGGACTCGTGGACGCCCAGGTCCGCGGTCGACATGGCGAAGTGGGACAGCGTGATCTGCACGTGTAACGGGGCGGTGACCATGTGGGAGATCAGGATGAAGAGGACCCGGTTGCGCCAGTCGGGGATGGAGCAGTAGATCACACCGTAGCCGAACCAGATCCAGAAGAAGATTTGGCCGGCGATTTCGAGCCAGCGGTGCCACCAGGCTGGGCCTTTCTTCGGAGCCTGGCCCAGGAGAAGGTACTCCCAGCTGAGGCGGTAAAGGTTGAAGCGGCCGAAGAGGAGGATTGGGTAGTAGAGGTAGTCCTGGTATTTCAGCAGTAACTGGGCAGCTGCGTCGAATTGCATGATGCGCTCGTAGTAGGTGCTGCGCAGGTTGGTGAGGAAACGGTGCGAGATGGCGAAGAAAGGCATGTGCTGGATATCAGGGTCGTGTTCAGCAGAGTTGGTCACAATGTGATGAACATTGTGATTGCGTTTCCACCATCCCAAGCTGAGACCCCCGAGGAAGTCCGCGATGATGATGCCAATAACCGTGTCGACATGGAAGTTGTGTGTGATGCCCATATGACCAGCATCATGAGCAGTAAACACAAGTTGATGCCAGAAGCAACCCAGGAAGAAGCCAGACGTGCCATACCACCCCAAACGGAGGAAGAAGTACGCGAGGGCTGCAAACAATGTATAACGGCAGCACTCGATGAAATAACAGAAGTAGTTGCAGTTGTACAATCCTTCTGCACGAATCCGCTGATCCAAAGCGCGATACTTCTCCCTAATGCTTTCTTGTCTGGCAGCATCTAGCGGGGGATACTTTGAGATATCCAAGATAATCTCCTCCTGCGTCCGAGCGTCCAGGAAGAAGGGTCTTGGTTCGAATTTTTGGCCCTCCTCTGGAGGAGTGGAAGAGACAGATGAGATCGTAGTCGAGGTTGACTTCCTCCGCCGCAGACCAGACTTCTCGTCGGCCTCGTCAAAGATCGGGGACGAGGGACGCGAGCTCTCCTGGCTTGAGCTGTCTGAATCCTCTGTGCAATCCTCATCTTTGTTGTATGGGCGGAATTGGCCCCCCTGGATCGGCGGCAAGAAATTGGTCCATCTGCCTTCGATGCGTCCGATCTGAAACGAGAGCATATGTTGACGAGCTTCCTTCGAGTGCAGCCTGTAGAGTCAAATCAATATTCAGCTGTCTGGCAAACAGGTTGTGGATAGAAAAACACACGCATTGATCTCGTCTGTGGCATCTCTTCCGACCATATGCTGAATGGCCTTCGGTCCTCCGGGATGAAACTTCATCCACGCGTCCGCCTTGATCACTCTGTTCTCAAAGATGAAGATGTTCTTCCCTTCTGCAATCATGCCCTCGATCGCCCGCCGCGACAGAATCATCTCCTTGCGATTCCGGGCGGCGGCCACCGCGGGGCTTGTGGTCTCTGCCATCTTCTATACTGCAACACAAACAGTGTCTGGAGTGAGTCTAGCTCCACGAAAGGTCATGGACACATCGCACGTCACTGAAACGAATGAATGGCTACCTCGACGGCGTTTTTTTGGCGCACATATAACGAGAGAAAGACGGAAACGGAGGTGCCTGGACAAGGCGTGTTGATGAGGTCGGTGCGGAGTGGGGAGCGTCGTCCCCTGCGCTGCCAGTGAAGGTCCGGCGTGCCGTCTCGTGCTGATCACGCCCGGACTAAGCATCTCCACCGCATCGACCCGCGGCAGCCGACTCGAGCGACAAACAAACAGAGCGTCCGGAGTCGAGGTGATCTGTGTCCTGCTTGACGTGCACAGGACGGCGCACTTGTGCATCACATCTGGTCCCTCTCCGATTGGTTGTCTCCTCCAATTGAGCTGTCGTCTGCGTTGTATACAGTGTACAATACATCTTTGGGGGCATTACATCCGTCTACTCCGTACATTCTGGGATTTTGGCGCTCTGATAGCTCTCCTGATATCTTTTACCTTTATTGGTTTCCATCAGCGTATCCTGTCATAGAGCAGCATCGACTCGAGTCCAAGATGGCGGCTCCATCTGGGGTTAGTTGCGTTCAGCTCGCCTTATACTATCAATTCTCTTCGACATAGTTCTTACGATGACGGTCTGCAGAAAAAGCTTGCCAAAAAAAGGCTCGAGTCGCCCGACTGGGAAGAACCACTTTCTGAGCTTGTCGAAAGATGGCTCAAGTGGGACATGGTATCGCCGTCATGCCACCATAGTGACCTCGTTGACTAATGCAGTGTGAAGAACATGGAAACAAGGGCGGAAATCACGAAGCTTCGAGATTCCGGCAATACAGAGGAGCTGGAGAAGCGTCTCCGTAATCGTAAGTCTGTGGATTTCTCACTATTCTCCATACTTGTCATGTCATCTTCGGCTACCGTTTATCCGCGATGAATAATCGTGGATGTGCTGAGACATCATCCGACTATATTGCAAGGAACCCGCTTTCCGCAAGATGTTGACTAAACCAAATAGGTATCCAATTTGGCACCGCGGGTCTCCGCGGAAAGATGGCAGCGGGATTCTCTTGCATGAACGAACTTACTGTGATACAGACCTCGCAAGGACTAGCTAAATACCTTAAAGAGAAACACTCTGGAATTGCACAGAATGGGGTTGTCATCGGATGGGACGCAAGGCACAACTCCGTCAGGTTCGCTATTCTTGCTGCCAACGCCTTCATCGCGGAAAAGATTCCCGTCTACTGGTATGCCAAGCATGCTGCGACGCCACTGGTCGCATACGGCGTGTCACACTGGAAGGCAGCTGCAGGAGTCATGATCACTGCCAGCCATGTTAGTATATCTGCCCGCAAGTTCCACAGCACATAACTGACAGCACTGGCAGAACCCGGCTCAGGATAATGGTAAGCTACTCCTCCCTCTGTCGCCTTGAACGCTTGCTGATGAGATTAGGTTACAAAGTGTTCGGCTCCCCAAAGTTTGTCTTATTGAATTGCCACTACTAACTTTACTTAGCTACTTCCATAATGGAGCTCAGATCAACACTCCTATGGATGTCGAGATCGCCCAGTACATTGAGAAAAACCTGGTGCCGTGGCCAGGCGCCTGGGATGATCTGGACGATCTGGATCATGAGGATCAAGAGGAGTACTTGAGGCGCAACGCATATTGGGATATTGTCACATGCTACACCAGTGCAGTTCAACGTTACGCGGTACGAGTTCCTTTTAATGCCTGTCTTGCTTGGCTAACTGTTTCGGTTTAAGAAATCAACTGTATCTGAATGGAGGACCCCGACCCCGTTCATGTATACGCCATTGCATGGTGTTGGCTGTAATTATCTGCCATTTTTGTGCCAGTCGAGCGGCATTCGTCATTTCCACTGCGTGACAAAACAAATTGATCCAGATGGGGATTTCCCCACAGTGACTTTTCCCAACCCCGAGGAGACTGGATCGTTGGATCTCGCAATGACCGCCGCAGACGAATTCAGTGAAACGATGATCCTCGCCAATGACCCCGACGCAGATCGCTTTGCTGTCGCAGAGAAAGTCAAGTGAGTCTCCTTCCCTTGAGCAGCTCAACCTGACTGGTAACCAGCGACAAGCGGTTCATGGTTCACTTTTACTGGGAATCAAATCGGCGTGCTCCTTGCCTCCCATATCTTTGACTCACTGAAGAGTGACGAACGCAACAAATCCGCGGTTCTAACGTCCGCTGTTTCTACCGGAATGCTGGAGAAGATGGCTATTGCCAATGGTGTACACTTTGAAGAGACATTAACCGGTTTCAAGTGGATGGGAAACATTGCCAAGAAATACGATATAGAAGGACCATATGTAGTCCGTTTCGCCTTCGAAGAAGCTCTCGGGTATATGTTCCCGGAAGTATGTTACGACAAAGATGGGCTTACAGCGGCAATGGTCTTCCTGGCAGCGGAATCAAAATGGAAAACGCAGGGCCTCACTCCCTACGCGAAGCTGCAACAATTGTACAGAGAATACGGACATCATGAGACTCTGAACAATTACTTGCGCTCTCCGAGCCCGGCACTCACAAATGCCTTGTTTAACGGTATACGGAAGGGATCTTTCCTCAAGGAAAAGAAACTGGGCGCATTCAAGATTCTAAGGTGGCGAGACGTGACCGAGGGCTATGACTCTGGAACAGCGGACAATAAACCGGCGCTACCCATTGACAAAAATAGCCAAATGCTCACACTTTGGCTCGATCGAGATGTCCGGTTCACAATTAGAGGATCAGGAACTGAACCAAAGGTGAAATGTAAGTTTGCTTCTCTGTGTGTGTACTATTCAGATCGAACGCTGACTGCTGTTGAAAGTGTACATTGAAAGCTGCAGCGCCTCACGTGAGGAAGCTGTGTCCGCTGTCTGCGATACCTTTTCTGCAGTTCTAAAGGAGTGGGTTAGTCCTTTTGCTCAAACAATGACCTATAGTCCGCAGATGACAACTTCTTCGGGCCATATTTTCAAGCCCCGTCAGTCATGAATCCTCGGATCCGTTGATAGAAGACGCCACGATAGAGCCTGCAGATGTTAGGCAGCTAGCTACACTAATTCGAATTTCAGCTATTATGCAATACAAATCAAAGAAATTGTGATTCCCCCTTGGTTTCTTTTAGGCACTTCATAGCAAACAATTCCTTTCCATGGGCCTAACACCTCCAGATTCAGCTGGTGACACCTGCCAAGAAAATATACCCGGGAGACTGCATCAACTAACATTTTAGAGCCCTAACGTGGTAGCGTACTTTTTCAGCTTCTCATACTACTGCTGGCATGATGGCTCATTACATGTTCTAAAAGAGGCTGGACCGGGCCAACTACGTCGAAGGGTGTTGCGAAGTTACTTTGCCTCTTCACATGTCCATTGGCGTGCGCCAGTGTGGCAGCGATTGCTTCTCTACTGATCCAGGGCGTTCGCTTCGTCTATGCCGTCTTCGTGCCAAAGAAGCGACAGCTCAAGGTGATGCTGCTGTTTAATAAATCGCAAGTTTCCCTCTTGTAATCAGCATCCTTCTTCATTTCACCCTACCTTCTTAAGAGCGAAGGTATTCCTTTCTCAATTCACATCTTGTCAGGCTGCGAAGAGCAGCTACAAAGAGCACACGCGAGGAAAAACCATCTCTCCACCTCATCCTCTTTCATTCTTTGTTTCTCGCACATTCTTGTCTAAAGGATTCCATGTATTCTTGGTACCGTCGTCCTCGACCTATGTGCTATCCTCCTCCAGGCTTCGAGCCCTTGACTCCTCGATTGGCCGACTTCTATCCGCCAGAATTCATGGATGCTCGAGACAGGCGCTTTCGCCACCGACCGCCCATGGACTATCGTCCTGACGATCTAGATTCGCGGGATGACAGTCCGCCCGAGGATAGTGACGAGGAATCGTGTCTGTCTTTCTATCCTCAGAACAGGAGACCGAGGTATGGCTTCACGCGGCAGGAGAGGAGACCCTTGCGTGTCCAGTACGTCCATCTGTCTCTTATTTTGAGACAGTCTCACTCCCCATATCTGCCTCCAATAGCACTACAGTATACTCATGACCTTCTCATTTATAGCCAAATCAGAGATGACTTCGACATCCCCAGCTACTACCACAACCTCTACGAAGAAGACCCATTGTACGTTCCCGAGCGTCCAATGTCCGTCTCCCTTGACGACATCGACGCAATGAACTACCACCGCGGAGGTCACCGCAACGCCGGCATCTATCCTCATTTTTATGCCAGTGACCGGGAACGGTACCGCCGGATGCACAACTACCACCACCGCCGTCGACGCGACTCTCCACCTCGAGACCGAGACCGAGACCGACAGCCCAAGGTATCCTACCACCAGCACGTCCACTACCACAACCACAATCATAACCACAAACACCGCAACCAGCACCACTCCTCATCGCGCCACGGTGCATGCACCGGCGGATCTCATCACTGCCACGGGAATGCGCATGAACTTCCATGCGGAAGACTCCACTGTGATATGTATCACCATCATCATCATCACACTCCTCTGCATGGGATGCCAGCGTCTGTGTTACCTCCCTACGGCATGGGCTACGGACCGCAATACCATTACCCGCAGCAGCAGTATGTACGGCTGGGTCCGTATGGACCGCCTCTTTCCGCCGGGCTGGGGTTGGCGCATCGGATGAGGGTGCCTCGTTTACCGCATGGGTGTTTGGGGAGGTAACTAGCTAGCCAGCCAGCCAACTAGCTAGTTGCTGGTGGAAGATGGAAGATATGGTGTGTATGTGGATAGGGAAGGATTTCCTTGGTTTTCAAGATGACTGGATGCCTGGTTTAGATCTCTCACTCCTTAGAATCACAATGATGTTGTTTTTTGTTCTATTCTAGTCTATTCTATCTCTTTCCTTCTACCTGTCTATCATATCTGTACACAAGAAGACAGAACTAAACTGATGCTTTTTTCTTCGTAGAGAATCTCCTTATCATATTCTGTCCCGATATATGCCTATTTAGCTGCGTACGGTTACTGTTCCTGCCTATACTGTTAGAAGTTTCAGACATAACGCAACATTAAGCGTAATTAAAGATGATAGACTTATATTGTATAGAAAATGAAATTTATCCGTACTCCGTATGAAAAAATGGACGTTCACACCCTATCCGCGTCTGGCAGGTTTGATACGGGTGCCCCCGCTAACTGACCGCATATGCGGCTGACAATTGAACTTTTTTCCTGATTTCCTATTGGTTGAACAAAATTCATATTCTCAATATCATTCATACCAAAGAAATTTTAATAATAATTCTAGTCGATCAGATCAATGCGTTTTAAATGTCGATATGGTCTTGTTCTTTTCTTGTTCATACAGATTTGTGATGACTAAAAAAGAACACATGAGATATTAACGAGATGCTACAAATGAGCTGCGTGCTAGCGTTGCCAGACTAGAGAAGTACATGATGGGAACTTATGGGAACAACTCTAGAAGTGGATGGGTTTCGAGTAGGTGGCCATGGCAGCCTCCTTGAAGGCCTCCGCGAGGGTCGGGTGGGCGTGGCACGTCCGGGCAACGTCCTCGCTGGAAGCACCGTACTCGACGGCCAGGGTGGCCTCGGCGATCATCTCACCGGCACCCGGGCCGATGATGTGCACACCCAGGATGCGGTCGGTCTCGGCATCCGAGATGAACTTGACGAGACCCTCGGTCTCGAGGTTGGTCTTAGCACGGGAGTTGGCGCTGAAGGGGAAGGTTCCGACGCGGTACTTGACGCCGGAGGCCTTCACATCAGCCTCGTTCTGGCCAACCCAGGCGACCTCAGGGTGGGTGTACATGACGCTGGGGATGGCAGCATAGTTGACATGACCGTAGCCCTTCTTGATGTACTCGATGGCGGCGACGGCCTCCTCCTCGGCCTTGTGGGCAAGCATAGGACCGAAGGTGCAGTCACCAATGACGCGGATGTGGGAAGCCTTGGTGCGGTACTCCTGGTCGATGACCAGGCGGCCCTTCTCGTCCTTCTCAAGGCCGACGTTCTCCAGTCCGAGACCCTCGGTGTATGGTCTGCGACCGATAGCGACCAGGACCACGTTGGCCTCGAGGGTCTGCTCCTTACCACCCTTGGCAGCCTCGGTGTTGAGGACGATCTTCTCGCCGCTGTCATCACCCTTGGTAACCTTGGTGCCGGTCAGGAACTTAATACCCTGCTTCTGGAGGATCTTCTGAGCCTGCTTGGAGATCTCTGCATCCATGCCAGGTCCACCAATCTGGTTCAGGAACTCAACGACGGTAACCTCGGCACCGAGACGGGACCAAACGGAAGCCTGCAACTGTCAGAATGATCCAAATTCCCAGAGCCCAATGGGCAAGTACGGTGAGAACGTACCATCTCCAGGCCGATGATACCACCACCAATAACAACCATCTTCTCAGGAACCTCCTTCAACGAGAGAGCACCAGTGCTGGTGATGATTCTCTTCTCGTCGATGTTCAGGCCAGGGAACGGAGTAGACTCGCTTCCCGTGGCGATAATGATGTTCTTACCCCGGTAGGTCTCCTCGCCGCCACCCAGCAGCTGAACCTTAACCTCGTGCTCGTTGACGAAGGAACCGGTACCCTTGACGTAGGTGACACCGTTCTTCTTCAGCAGGAACTCAACACCCTTGGTCAGACCCTCCACGGAGGTGTCCTTGGCCTTCATCATCTGCTCAAGGTTGAGCTTGACATCTCCGACCTCGATACCGCGCTTCTTGGTGTCATGCAAGATCTGGTGGTAGAGGTGGGAGTTGTTGAGGAGAGATTTCGAGGGGATACAGCCGACGTTCAGGCAGGTACCACCCAGGGTACCACGCTTCTCGATACAGACGGTCTTCAAATAAAGAAGTTAGGAGCTGCAATTGATGCCGGGCGGCTCTCGTGCGGCCGGTCTAGGTCATGAGGGATCGCACCTTGAGACCCTCCTGTCCAGCCTTGATCGCAGCAACGTATCCGGCAACACCACCACCAATGATGACCACATCGTGCTCCTCTGTTCCGTATCCATCCAGCGGTCAGTGGATCTCCTCTCCGACAGCGAAAGCAGCCGTCCAAACAAACCGGCAACGGGTTTAAGGGACAGAGTGCGCACCAGCTGGAGACGCGAAGCCTCGTTTTGATTGTCTGAGGAAGGCGAGAGAAGGAGTTGGGACAGCGTTGGAGGGGATAGCCTGTGGCGCGGCGGTGCGGAGGACAGCCCGCGGCGTCGCCCGCGGCAGTAGAGTGCGGAACATGGCGAGAGGAGAAGAGTTAAACCAAAAATACAAGATTCAGAGTGGGGAGTAGATAGGGAGATCCTCCAGGGACAGAGAAGTCGGGAGGAAAGGGGGCAATTGGAAGAGGTGAAGGGGGTGGATAGAGGAGAGGATGTTGGGCGAGCAGCTTCGAGGGTTGAAGTTGACGTTGAAGCAAAAGCTGCCGAAGCGTATCGTATTATGGTACCGTTCTGTCACGGATTACATACGCGCTCCCGCCAACCAGCGTCGGGCCGAGTCGGCTTTTGCGGGCAAAGACTTTGCCATCCTCCTCTAAGCAGATATCCGGAGCACCGAGAGCAAATGCTAATATTGACAGACGTCGTTTGCTGGGAGTGCTTCTTGTCGACGGCCTGCTGGGCTACAGGATACCGCGTAAGGTCCTCTCGGGCGTTTCTGCCAGCAAGACCACAGCCGGGTACTTCCGGACGGTGTCTGTTTCAAGACCGCATCGAGCAATAATGCAAAAATAGGGACATAGCCCTGTTATCTGCCTACTGAAAGGGGTGTACCCACCGCCTGCGCCATACCTTGCAGATATGGAAATATGCTGCGTTGTTCGACTCAGCGGTTGTCTGTTGTTCAGCAAAGAAAACGCATGTGGCATGAGACAGGGCTAATCCAGAGGACGCGAACAAAAAGCAATAGAGAAGACAAACATCCACATAGCAAGAGCACGAGATGAGATGAGACTGAAACGATCTCCTATCTCTGTCATATTACTGGCAATCGCTCTAGTCACAGAGTGCCGGATCTGATAGGGGTATACAACCAGTTCGGTGAACGTACAAGGCCGACTGAGATACTTGAGTTACCTACATGCAGAAGTGGCCGTCTGAAGAAACAGCAGAAGCATGAGGCATTTTATCCATGGATGTCCTTGAGCCTGAGTCATCTTGTTTTGTACCGTAGTTACATACTAGGGTTTTATCAGTCGTCCGTCTGTGCGTTCGTGCATTCAAATACACCTACCTGCAACGGAGCCCTAATTCGAGCGTTTTTTATAACTACTCCAAAAATCTTCATGGGAGCAGCAAGAACAGCACGGATATCGAGCCAACATGTACCGCAGAGGACTCGAGATTGAATGTATTGCAACCAGGCACGTGCTGACTCAGCTACGGCATACCACACGGCCATCTCCGCAGCCAAGACCGACTCGGCCTCCTACCTCTCCGAGACTTTTCTCCAGCTGCTGCATTGATCTCACGACGGTGATCCAGAAATTCCAGGCCATTGCCCCTCCATAGTGGTTTCGCCATGGCCACAATGGGTGCTGGCTATACTTACCGGCATCTGGTCCGGGCAGGTACGTCTATCCGTGTCTCCCAACCCTCATGCTCTGCCGTGAATTCTCTTTTAATCGACTGACCCATCCCAGCCCGACCAGGTGCCTATATTCAGCCCCGCCGCACTTTTACCTATGTTCCTTACCGTCGTGCGCAGGAGAATGGCAACAATGGTGATGGTAGCACACAGGAGACCTCTCCCCGCAAAGGAGGCATCTTTTCCACTATCAAGAGCTTCCTGGGTGGGAAGTCCGAAACCGTCAAGCCCAAGGTCACTCACAGGCCAATCGCTCCGATGAAGAAGGAAGGTTCGCTGAGTTCCGACTCGATTTTTGCTGAAGACGAGCCAACCCCCAAGTTGATTGCCTCCGGACGCACACCTTCGCGTCCACAGAAAGTTTCCCAGGAAGAGGCTATGTCGGCGGAAGAGATTCCGCTGGAGCAGCGCAACCGTGAGCTCCTGCAGCCCTTTCTCGACCCGCGGCCGAAGGCCCGTATTCGTTGGGAGCGCAAGATGGTCGTTCGTGCTATCCGCCGCCGAGGGCGCCTGACCAAGACGGAGGAGATCATGCGGACGGAGCGGGAGACCTTGTGCAAGTCGCACTGGTTCAAGACTTCGGTGAAGAAGCTCACCCCGCTTGCGCGACAGATTGCGGGCAAGAATATCGATGAGGCTATCCTGCAGATGCGTCTCAGCAAGAAGAAGGCCGCCAAGGATGTCCTCGAGCACCTCAAGCACGCGAAGAACGTCGCCATCGTCCGCCACGGTATGGGTCTGGGCTCCGCGAACGGCGAGACTCCCAAACCCATTACTATAACCCTCAAGTCCGGAGAGCGCAAGGTTATCCGCGACCCGACCTCCATATACATTGCACAGGCGTGGGTGAACCGCGGTCCTTACGACGTCGATTACGACCACCGAGCGATGGGACGGATCAACATCCTTCGTCCCCCGCACACTGGCCTGTCCGTCTTGCTGAAGGAGGAGAAGACACGGATCCGTGAGTGGCAGGAGCGCGAGGAGAAGGCCCTGCGTCAGCGCAAGTCCCAGCTGTGGACCCAGCTGCCGGACCGGAAGATCACAGCCCAGAGCCAGTACTACAGCTGGTGATCGCCTCCCACTTTTTCTCTGGGCTGTGTTGTCTTGAGCGTTTTCTCCACGGCTGCGTCTTTGGAAAAAAGCAAGGGTTGTCGGGTGTTGCGTGATGTTTAGCTGGTCTTTTTAGCATTTTTGATGTACGACTACCCTGATTCTTTATCCTTTTTTTACATTATCCTATCTCCCTTTTCATCCATGCCGTTGAAGAAGATTATCTGGAAATGAGATCTCAACCTCTTCCCCGAGACCATCCACTACGGAGCGATGGATGTCGCTCTCTTCTATGCCGATACGAGTTCTAGAACGGGAGGTGTTAGCTGAGGTAGATACCTATAACTCCCATGTGTACTATACAATAGAAACCAAATATTTCACATTTTTCAGAACTAATAGATGCGCCGACTCGCTAAAATGGACATCTAGCGCTTTATTTATATTTAGATCCATCCGCAGTGTGCTACCATCCCCTACTGTACATGCAGCCCGCACCGTAACCAAAAAGATTTCTTGGTTGGCTAGGATCTATTAAGACTTGGGGAGGGAGCTTGTTTGAACTAAAAGTTCTCTAAAATAAAATCTCCGGGGATTCCGCGTGTGCATTGACTTTTGTGTACGATACATAAGTAGCAGAAGGAGGGGGACGGTGGGGGGCTTCGTGAGCGATAACGACATGCAAGATACCCTACTGAAGTACTAAATAAAAGGAGGAGGGAAAGAATATTTAGAATACTCCCCTCCTTGACAGCTACATTGCACTATCCCTTTCATACCACTGTTCTATGCATCTAGATAAACAAACTGGATCTCTCCTCGACCATATATATATCTAGCTGGGGTGACCTTGCTCTTGCCCCTCTGATAACATATGCAATTAAGTTCTAGCCACATTAGGTCGCTGCTAGAGGAAGGTGATAGGTTAGCTTGGATAGACCGCAGACGAGATGATAAGCAGCGGTGGTTGGGTCTCGTGGGCTGAACAAGGATAAGAGGTCTGTCTGGATAAGTACCTCCTATCTAGTAACCCGCGACTTGGATGCGGAGAGGGTGCCGTGTAAGCGAGACCCGAATGCCGGGGATGTAGACAAGGGAAAAGGCTTCGATATTTAAATCACAGGGCACATGGGTAGACGTCCCCTCTTGCCAAGTCCCGAGGTCATGTTGTTGAACGAGCCGGTCTGCCGAAGAACTAATTTCGATGTACATATTATATAGAATACACTGGTCTTCTTTTCGAGGTGACACCAAATCGTGTGTCTGTGAAACATACTACTGCGTATCCGAGTGGTCGAACAAATCCCGCCGGCGCTAACTGTGTAGTGCGATGGCGGTAGCTCAGTAGAGTAGCTCAGTAGGAGGGGGTGGCTTCTTCAACTTTAAATCGATGGCAGATGCAAGGAGGGAATAATTTCGTCCGATGGTGTTATCAGTAAATAAAGAAAGGCTACATGCCTGTGGAGACTAGTCCCAGCGCGAAATATTAGGTCCTGTCATTTTGTGGAGTTGTATAGTTGTCTAAATTGTTTGATGCTAGTGACTTCTTTTCTTGCAGATCATGGTCAATCGGTAGCACGATAACGCGATGGAGCATAAGATGATCAAAGCTATGCAACCCACATTTCTCCATCGAAGGGTGCGGGTATAAGAGCCATCGGCACAGGCGACTTTGTAGGTAGCAGAATCCAGCTCCCACTTTGATCGCTGCAATGTATACGGAGTACTCAGTGGACAGATCATGTTCCCGCGGCGTCTCGCTCGGGCCCAGCTCTTTAATCGATGTTTTCGCAGTGGGGAGAGTCGAAATGCGAGCACGGGCTTCCAAGTTGCAGCTAGCTAGTGGCAGTCGTGCAAATCTGCAGCGCTGGATCATCAACATGGCACATGCACTGCCGTTTAGTTTATGTCCACTTGGAGGGGGAGCATGTCAATCGGGGCCAATTTCGCCCTAGCCGTTATTCCTTTCTATCGGGATCTTGGTTGCTATTCCGAATGTTGATACTGAAATGTGCGCCCTGCGCTCTCTCGGGATAGGAAGTTGACGCTTCGAGGATCGGGGAACTGTGGCAGTTAACTGTGCTGTACGTTTTGTACTGTAGAAACTCCACATCTGTAGGGGAACGTCACCCAGAGCAGATCTGCGACAGATGTTACCCATGTTGGGTGCTGCAATGGTGGGCAAGAATGGCTTGTCGTCGCGGGTTGGCCGGAGTTTGGAGGCTGGAGCGGTGCGGGCGCGATGAACAAACTGGAAGATGCGACGACAGCGACCTCCAGGATTCCAGGATTCCTCCCTTGCCCTTCCCCCGCTACTAAATTTCTTAACTCTCATCTCTTCACCGACTGTGATCTGAGCACCAGCATATACGAACCGTCATTTATCTGCGGTCGAGCTCCAAGGCGGCTGCTTTCTCTCCACGTTATCGATCCGACGGTCGAGCTTGGTGTTGTACAGCTCAATCACAGGTATCCTTCCCTTGCTCGTACGCACATTCCCTGCGTGTCTAACTCGCTTTGCCCAGTCAGATCTCTTCCACCTAACTCAGTCATCGAGGTACGCTTCAGAATATCCTCTCTTGACTGTGCCTATCTCGTCCCCACTGCCATCGCCATCCTTATCGCCTGCGGAGCTCGATTAAGCTCTCCCGCTCGACCCGCCTCGGATCTTCGTTCATACTCCATACTCCTCCACCCCTACAGAACACCTCCCCACCCTCGGCCCCATACGCGTGTACGGCTACTTATATAAGGGACCGAGCCCTGATACAGCTCGACAGGGAAGGTTGGCATTCCAGAACACGGATAGGACCAACTATTATCGTCTTGAAGGAGAAGAGGGGTGCCTGGTCAATTATTCGCTGTAGAGCTCCGGAACTACTATCGTCATAATGGATTTCGACTTGGTACCTGCGAGCAGCAGTAGGAACTATACAGGGATCTTGACCAAGACCATTGTCTATACCGGAACGTTCCTGGTGTTTCTAGCTGGTACGTTGCTGCTTGTCCCCTCTGCTTCTACTTCTCCCTTGATTCTCTAAGGAACTGTTTGTCGTTCTCAAGGCTGACAGGAAATGCGGATGAACAGCCACTGGATTAACTATCGCATCTATAATTGTGCCCAAATGGGTCAGCTATCACAGCGAGAAGGTATGCTACTTGATTGATACTATACATGTATGGACTTTGGCTAACTACGACAGCCACATTTCCACTACTCGTACGGTCTTCATCGCCGCTGCTCCTCCCTTACAGACTCATGTGAACACTTTCCGCAATCTGAAGACTGCCATGGCGAGGATAGATACTTCTGCTCCATGTGGCGCTCCGTCGGCTTCCTCATGTCCTTCGCCGTCGTCCTAGAGGGCATGACGATTGTCTCGTACATCATCATCCTAGCGGGAGGCAAGCAGCTGAGGGAGTCGGGATGGAGTGTTCTGAGCCTGCTTCTCATCCTGGCAGCCGGCGTCCAAGCGGCGGGCATGTCGATAGTGGTGAGTACAGAAGGACGACACGGGATAGACTGAAGGTCTATCATCAGTATTGGGACATGCGGGCTGATACCTCGATAGGCGTACTTGTTCGACAATGACGAGCGCTTCTTTGTCGGCTGGAAACTGGACGAGTCCTGGATTTTCTGCACCGTGAGCTGGTGCATAACCATGTTCTGCGCAGCAGGTGTAGTGGCAGCGGCACGCGTGCTGCCTTCCGAAGGCGGTTACGAGCTCATTCAGGATCATTCGTAATATATAGCTTGATCCCTTACGACCTCGAGGCGAATAATTCGCTAAACACAGTCGATATGTCCCGCCGCACTGGCTTTCGGCAATTTACTCTCTGCGACATGACCATAACGGCTAGGTGGTTTGGGTGGCTAAGTTCTCTATGATCTACTGGGAGATACACATTATATACCTATCTCGACGGTTACTATCCTGCCACAACGGAGGATTCTTCGAGCAAAAAAAATTCTCTGGTTCGTTTCCTCACTTAGGTTCGGGATTTGCCAGTAGTTTTGCGGTTTTATGGTTTCCTTTTCTGGCCTTATCTATCTCTCCCTTTTCTATGGCGTTAAGTTCTGTTTCCAATCATGTAGATACGTATGTACAAGTGCCTGGATTCCAGGGTCTTCTCTGAGTAATGTTTATGAATTTGATGAGACTGGGTATTGGTAATTCGTATTTTTCTATATGGGTGTGTCGTCATGCCTGGTCAGCATAGCTCCATGCGAAATCTATCAATAGTCGTCATCAGGATAGAAGAATCAGTTTACAAATCTGGAGATCTCCCCACGGCTTCTATGTAAAACTTGCGTATTAGTCTCTTGACGTTTAGAGTCGAGACGTGGATTCACCGTCTATTCGAAGACCGAATTTGACCACGAGAACAATAGAACTCGATCCAATCCACTAGGCGCCGTACATTAAGGCTACACGATTTTCCATCCGTCCTACACTGAAACATCCTACCCAATCCGAAGGAGATCAAATATTCTCCCTCTAGTATAGAATCAGCATCATTTCAATATCTTTTTCTAGACTCCCTAGGGCTTTGGTGAGTTCAGATACCGCTCAGGTGCCCACCACACCAGCATACTCATTCAGCGTGGATGTTGCTAATTCCTCAATAAAACCGAAAAAGTAGAGAAAAAAAAGGTTTACTGAGGCATGGAATGTCACGAGAGTGGTATCCAGTGTATGTATCATATTAATCATTGATCGTCAGTCTCATACTCATTACTAGTTACATGATGACCGGGTAGAAATACAAAGGAAATCTGAAGACATAAGAAAACCCAAAGAAACCTGAGACCACCTGGGAACCTCCAATACTCTCTCACCACAGCCTGCCAAAAAGAGCTGGAAGAAAACTGACAAAAAGAAAGACCTGAAAATGCCGAGAAAACCACCAAATGCTTCTTTCCATATTACTGATGCCGGTATAACTGTACTCCAGGTTTCATGGCACTCCCTTTTCCGGAACATGTACCTTCATATCGCTTGAACTCCAACCACCTTGTGTATGCTGTGCCAAACAACACCAAGCCTGAACATCAACAACCTGCCGCCAGTTCTGTGCACTGTGGTTTGCCCATTCACACCCTTCTACATGGGGCTCACTCACTTGCGAGGAGTTTTCACATTTGGAGAAGTAGAGGGAAGCTTCCGGATGGCCCCCTTCTTGCTTATCCGTCCCGTACGGGAATAGTGCGACGACGAGCCGGGTTGAATCTCTTCACTCTCTTCTTCCTCCTCCTCCGCTTCGTGACTCTCTGGGTTCTCTTCTTCTTCCCCAACTTCATCACCACCTGCAACTTCCTGATGCGCAACTTTCCATCCAGGTCTGAATTTGGGGAGGATCTCAATGTCTGGGAACGAGATCTTGTTCCTGGCGGTCTGTTCGCGAGTTAGATGCTCCCTCAGCCGCTCGACGATAGCCCGGATGTCATCAAAAGACTTGTTAGGCCCGACCTCTAGGCGGAGCCAGTCAGGAACAGGCGATGGAGGAACGACGGGAGACCGTTTGTGTGTGGTGACAGTGGTGGTCGTGGTGGTATTCGCGCCACCGCTGCTGGCATTACGAGCCGGAGTGCTCGCAGCTGATGCAGGCGATGTGACCGCGCTGCTTCGAGGTGATCCTTCAGGCGTCTGAGCGCCTGTTGGTGGTGACGTCGCCCGCTCGCCTGCCTCGCTGTTTGTCCGAGTCCGCTGATTCTCACGCTTCCTCAGGACAAGTTCAAATGACTCAATTCCTCCCCAGGACTGCATGCGTGCCAGGGAGTCCAGCAGAAGATCACACTGCGTGAAAGGCCAGAGACTGGCTCGGTATCGAGCACGTTGGTAGTGCTTACGGCAGTAGTGGACCCAGACATGTTCTGGGCACAATTTGGTACAGTTCTTATTCCGTCCAAAAATATGAGAGATCACCTTACGGAGATTCTCGCCCCCCGTTGCACAGGGTCCCTCAGAGAACTCGCACCTGATGGTGCTGCTAGTGCTGGTGCCAGTGGTGGTTCGGGGCATGTTCGGCGCGCTTTGTATCGTGAAGATGGGAGAAGCAGCGTTGATGACGCCGGTACTGTTCCAAGCAGTGGAAGACGAGGGTGCTTCAAGGCCAGCTCCTCTTCCAGAGCTTACGTTGGATGACGGTAGGAGTGATGAAGAAAGGGTTCTAGTGTCAGTTCGAGACTGACTTGCTGCAGCAGAAGACGAACAAGTCTTGGAGGCCGCGTCGGATCTAACGATCGTGAAATGTGATAACACGCTTCCAGGAACAGGGTCGTATACGACAGTCCAGCGTTGACCTGGCTCGTCTGGGCAGAGAAAAGTGCGATTTAGGGAGTTAAGAAGTTCAATGTGGTCATCCATGACTGGGGCACTTTTCAACTTTCCTAAAAATGACTAATGCCGTCAGATAATGTGAATGCGTGCGCATGAGCAAAGCAAGGATATGAAAAGGATTTAGGCAGTTATCGACAGTCAATGGCTGTGAAGGTTGAAGACTTGGGACGAGAAGAGACAAGACAAGGCGTGCTGGGGCAACGATCCCTCGAAGAAAGAGTGATGAATGACAGGCTGTGGCAGGCCCCGAGGTGCAATGAATGGAATCAGGAACTCAACGGGATTGGCCGTCGTCTGCTCTTCAAGACGTGTGGGAGGAGCGTACGTGCTGTTTGTTGATGTTGACTGGGGACTCACTCGTGTGAAAGGAGATGGAACGATCCATATTCGATTTGACAGCAGACAAGTGCTCGAGAAGCAGCTACAGCTACCTGACGGTCTCAAGAGAGAGAAACAGCAGATATCCAACGTCAGATCTACGGGAGGACCCGATCTATGGTATACATCAGAGGGAAAAGGGAGTTATTGGGTCGTGGAGGACCACTGGCCCTCTCAAACCCCGATTTGGAAGCACGCAACAGGCATATAACCGTTGCCAGACGTCAACCCAGCTGTCTTAGGGCATAGTACCGCAACCATCCCCACAGAACAGACCGTCTAATAGGTCACCAACGGGGCAATGGATCTACCAGACATATCTAGCGTTTTAAGTGCCCAACGCTCTGTCTTGTCACCCAGGCTAACTTAGCTTAATAGGGGCTCTTCAAACACTAGGTACTACTCGATGCGGCAGTCGAAAGTTCACCTGGGACGATCAGTTTCGTTGCCAAGGCCTCCTTCGAACCAATCATGAGAGGATATTGGCTTGCTTTTCTGAGCCTTGCCTGGGCATGATTTGCAGTAGGGACGAAGCTTCAACGGTTCAGCCTACACTGCTCAACGGCGCGTGTCTACCTACCTAACTATATAGGTTAGTAGCTAGCGTGACGTCTCAGTCTCCGATCCGACTTGATAACGGTCGCACGAGGGCGCTAGATCGACGCCAAGGAAATAGTTTCTTGTCCCCAGTTGCTAATAATGGAATATGCTATAGAACTAGGTAAAAAGCTTGGGCAGCAGGCAGCTTCCTTCAGTGTCTCTCAAAATCGGGGCATCTTCAGCAGAAATGGCTATACGTTTGCGCAGGATGGCCAGGGCCGCTGGAACTAGCAGGTAGGTAGTCCGGACGATGGTTTAAAGTGTCTATTTTCCTAAAACGGAGAAATGAATCAAAACGCGTCACGCAGATCCCAACCGGTATCATCAACCTGATAATGCAGTGCAGCCCCTCCCACTGCCCCCCATACATAGATGGGTGTTCGGACGCATAATGGTCTACACTTAAGCGAGACCCTGAGAATGGCAAATCCCGCGGTCTTTGCTGAAACAGAATTGTCGTCGGATTTAAATCGTAGCGATGACCATCCGATCAATGCGATTTTGATGTTCTCCGATGCTGAATCAGCAGCAAACCACAAATGGTTCGTGCCATCTAGAACTAGCATCATGAAACATGCACCGCCTGGATGATGACAAAGAACGAATATTGAGGCTTGTCCCCTTGCAGACTGGAATCGTCGAATCTTGAGATAGTGACGCAGCGAACGTTGTCTCCGGCCGGAAAAGTTGAGGACACTGCTGTTTCGGGATCTGCAATCAAGTTCCAGATCTAGACCATAATACGAAGACCAAAGGCCTGCCGGCAATTCGCACATACTTTCAGGGCCTTGCTTCGCTGCCGTGGAAAACCCTGATGTGAGGTCCATGGAGTCGGCCGATTAATGCTAGAATAATAACAGGATACCGCACTATACTATAGGGCTGCATGGTTTCTTTTTAATTGTCTCAGCCAATGACGATGTACTATGGACAGGAAGGGCTATCGCTTACACTCATCCAAGGCTTAGTGCACTGCATTCTATTATAACTCATACCCACATACTGAGTCGATCCGATGTGTCTTTCTGTACAGTATGATCACATGGTCCTCGGTATCATTCGGAGAGCCCTAAAACCTCGCACAGAATAAGTAGAAGTTCAGGCCAATCACGAAGCGTATAGTAAGGGAAGAAAGAAACCTCAAACACCATTCATGATGTGCATTACCTAAGTATTAAAGATCAGATGGATTATCCCATCCCGCCCTCGCTTGCAGCTATTATTATAAGTCACGGATAGATGCAGCACGGTTCACCTGAAGATTATACCCCCCATTCCCTCTGACCAAGGAAGAGGTGCCATGCCCCTCTTTTTCTTTTTCCAAAATTCAAAGCAGTGCATAAGACGAAGCCTATATTAGCCTGAGGGAGCTACGTTTATTCTTATTCTAGGTTATACGTATTGTAAACATATGATGAAATCATGCATATGATGTCCATCCGAGAAAACCCAGTCAGAGTTGATCGAATCGAACAAAGGCATCAATCATTCTAGAAGCCCCCACCCCATTCCCTCCTAATTAGTGACCAGTAAGTTCTTAAATTCTAGTCTCAGTGACTATCACAGTCACAGAGTTTGGAAGTAACTCGAGTCAGTCCAGTGACCGACTGACTGATTGATTGACTGAGACAGTAATAACCTTGGAAGGCGTCAATTATGAAAAAAGGACTACCCTCACCTACTGTAGACATTATTGGTGGATCGAACAAGCCAGACTGTTGCTCAAGGGATAATAATAATAATAAAGTCAGAGTTATTTATGTTATATCAATTATATTTATATATATATTTATATTACTTGGAGAATAATAAACCCTGGAAACAAGCAGAAACAGCAAACAGAACCAAATCCGCAATCCCTACCAATCATCAAGAACTATTTTATATATGATGTACAGTTGCAAAGAACAAGGATAATGACAATGATAATGATAAGAAAAAAGGGATATACCCTAACTCGATGCTGTGGCTTTCAAGGAGATCATCATTATTATTGTCATTATTGTCATTATTGTCACTGTCCCAATCAAAGTTCCCAAATTCGAATTCCAATCCAACAGAGAAAGCAAGCAAACCACCTGTTTTGACTATTTCGGTCCTGAGTCGCAACGGTGGCTTGGTCTAAGGTAGGGAGGCTTGGGCTTCGTAGGTCAAACACAATAGAGTAATCAAGTGATAGAGACAACGCGACTAAGGAGAAGTAGAGCGCCTATTGAGTACGTATACTCCGTAGTAGGTTAGCCTGTTGACCTGCCAGTGTATAACCAAGTAACAATGTGTTATTGAGCACGGAGAACTAAGGCTATCTACATGGTGGTAATGAGCGTCCTTATATAACCTAGTCCTTCATGGTATATTCGCCCCCACTATGGTACCTGTATACGATTCTTAGTCATTGTATCACGTGACCTGATATCCTTAGTTATCTCCTTGCGGGGTAACTATCGTCCTGTCATGCAAGGCTGTGTTGGATAGCGCTTAATCTGTTGGTTCATAACAGAGTCGCCCTGTTAGCCAAGAAAGAAAGAATATATATATTTATATATATAGACCCTAAAGAGAGAACAAAGGGCTACCAAGGCACTGGTTCCTCCTAACCTTATGCATTAAGCGAAGTTCAACAGCTCACTGGTGTGGAATTTAAGTGAAGTAATGTGTGTGCGCTGATGGTCCTCTGGCATGCTTTGTTTTGTTTTAATTTCAACTCCCTTTTTTTTGTTCTTTCTTTTTTTCTTTCTTAGGTGCAACAGTAGACTTGTTCCTTTTCCTTTCATTCACCTGTGTGCTCTTAGATAGTGGCAGGAACCCTCCTCCACCTCTTTCTTTCAATTCACAAAGTTCTGGTACGGCATTTCCCATTTTAAAAATTTCCTCCAAGCTCCAGCAGGGCCTTTTCTTCCATCAACAACCGTTCCAATGATGATCTGACCGGCCCTCTTCCCTCCCCATCATCCAATATGTCTGGGGCGGTTATTTTTTTTTATTTTTTTTTAACTTTCAAATCAGCAACCGAAGGTGCTGTCTGTACCCGATGACGTCTTTATAAAGATGGATCACGACTCTCCAACTCGCACAAGGGACGATAAGGGCCTAGCTCCGCAGGGCCGTTCTGTCCTTCCAATTCTGCGGGCTTTTGTTTACCCTCTAATTGCGCAGGAGTCCGCTGATTATTGCGAGTTCGGTTGCTGCGATCATGGCGACGACGGGCAAGAAGAAAAATGCCCGCGGCGATGATGATACTCCCGCCAACGGTGACCCCTACGCCGATTCCTGCCTTGTCACCTGTAGAGAGGCCGCTCGATCTGTCGGTCCCGGAAGAAGTAGTCAAAGGTGTCCAGTGGCCATCCCAACTCTCTTCCCAGGTGCTCTGGGAACCCTGGATTGTGGTGTCTGCCGGCTGGATGGCGCAGTCGCTCCATAGCAAGTGCTTGATACCGACTTATTCTGACAGGTCGCTGTCGTGAGGACCACACTGGACCAAGTGCCCCCAGGATAGAGCGCAATGGTCTGTGGCGGGCTGCCGACGGAGACTTCAACAGCCTGCCACGGGCCATCTGGACCATAGTCCTTGGTCGACCAGTTCATGATAAAGGGGACAGTTGCCTGGACGTGGACGATGGTGACGAGCCAGCTCGCCAGCAATGAAAACAGGCGCGTCAGAATCTCCAGATCTTTTATTCTTCATGGAGAGAGGGGCGACGTTTGACAGACTATCAAGAGGGCGCGCTTCATCGAGAACCAGATCCTCATTGCAATTAGGGATAACAGTGAAGTCCCAAAGGGACAGGGGAATCCAAGGACGACGGAAAAGCCTCGTGCAAGGCTCGTCCAGCCGCATGTTAGCTCCAGCCCCCACGTGTCTAAGATAATGGTTTTTGGAGCTGGTTCCTTCAATTGGTCGCAACCCCTCAATGATCTGCAGAGATGTGCAGAGCTCGAGGAGGTTTCTTGGATGGATGCTAGGCGACCAAGGTGAGCGTTAAAGATAAATAAGAATGGGGTGAGTAGGTATGAATAAAGCTGGGCGAGTAAATCATCTGACTCACTCGGCTCGCTCGGTTAAAGCAGCCGTATCTAAGAAGGAAAAGAGCTGCTCCCGGATTTTTGAACAATATTTTGATTGACTTGGACGAGCTAGTTAGACAGCCAGAAAAGGGAAGAGGTGATAAAAGATATGCTTCAGCCTGTCTATCATATCTAATCTAGGCACCTATCCAGCAGAACCATCGCCAAGGAATGCAATGCATACGATTCGGAGTTGCTCACGAACTGAACTAACAAAACAAGCACACTTACCTGTCACTCTTTTGAGTCTTCTTTGCTCGCTATGTAGCACATGGCAGTCCGCCAGGGTTGTAGTGCACCGTACCATAATATGCCACTCAAAAATCTACAAAGTTTCAAGAAATGCAAGCGAGGTCATAAACATCAAGAAGCCATCATTTTCAATCTGTATGTGTACCCACCAATGCATACAAGACAAAACCAAAGATAGACAAACGCCGCCCACATAACCTACCATTCTCCAGTATCAAGAGCTCATGCTTACTCCAGAAGCGGGGAAAATGACCAAAAACACCTTGACCATAGCAGAAAAGAAAAATATCGTCAAAGCCATGAAACAAGGAAAGAATCGGAAAGTAGATCAGGTGGAGTAGCAAGTTACTTCACCCGGTATCAAACGGTTACACCGCGTAACCAGCACCCACAGGAGGAGCCCTTGGAGCATGATGACGATGATCATGATGGTATCTCCTCCCACTGCGTCCGGAACGACACCCGACGGATCCAATGTCTATGGTTTTCATCTCCTTGCTAAGCGCGTCCAGACTCCCATTAGGAGCAGAACTAGCAGTAGTAACAGGGCTCAATACCGGATAACTCTGGTTCATGGGTTGCGCAACCGGAACCTTGGGAGGAATTGGCGGGACAGGTTCGCTTGATGTGTAGTAGTGGGAAGCGGGAGCCGGCGATACGGACCGCCGGCGAGACTGAGGAGGACCATAAGCGTTAGGCGTGCTATAGTTCCTGCTGTGATTGTAGCCGCCGGATCTGTGGTATTCACGGACACCATTGTCCGCCCGACTTACATGGTAAGCGGAACTTCGGCTCGGCTGGGCATAGGATTGAGGACGGCCATGATATCTTTGCATGCGGTGTCTGCCGGAACGTTCAGATGACGCAGAGGGTCCGACATCGATGATCTGTGGCTTTGTTGCAGGCCGTGCCGCGACAGTCTCCCTGGGCGGCGGTCGGGAACCCACAGGGCTGGATTGAGGTGAGCGCTTGAAGCGCACAACGACCTCCTGCTTCTTCGACTTCCGCTCGGGCTCGGGAGCCCAGGTATCCGTAGGCAGATGGTCCGAAGGATCGATGACTCGGCCATCACTTCCGATTATTGGCTCCAGGTCCCGTTCTTTCTCAAGCTCAGTCTGTCTCGCCGCCTCCATCGCTTGCTCGGGAGTCTCATATCGCGGAGCCGGAGCGCTAGTGGCGGATGATTTCCCTGCATTTGGATTCAAGGCATCGTACGAATCCGGAGAAAAGGGGACACCAGTCAAGCCACGTTCTTCCGTGGGCGGGGGCTTGGGGCTGACAGATTTCCTCTGAGGAATAGCACGGGGGTCCGGGCTCGTGGACCTCGATTTATTCACGCCGGAACTTGGTCGCCGATCCAGTCTCTCATCAATTGGTCCTGGAGATGAGTGCAGTCGCTGGACGGGCTCCGGGTAATATTGCGGATCGGAAGGCGGAGGCAGATAATACTGGGGCTCAGGAGGCTGAGCATGGAAGTATTGGGGCTCAGGTTGAGGGACTGGCTGATATTGCACGGACATATTGCTGTGCCTTCTGCTAGCCCGACTCTCGTGGATCGCGCGGTCTGACTCTGCTTCAGCGATCGCTGGATCATATCCCGGAACCAAACTGGGTGGCATATTTTGCACATTATTGTGTGAGGGCAGATCCTGGAGACGACCTTTGCCTGGCTGGCTGTATGATGTCTGGGATGACATGGAGTGCGCAGATGTGGCCAGGTCCATGTCGGTCGACGATGCAGAAGGAGCAAATTCTGGAGAATAGGCTTGGTAAGTTGTAGGTTGAGCTGCTGTGTGCTGATTGGGCTGTGCATGTTGATTCGGTTGTACAAATGCAGACCTGTGAACAGGCGGAGGGGGCGGGGGGTCTTCCTCATATTCGTCTTCAACGCGAGGCTGCATTGATGCATACTCGGTACGATATTCGTCGCGGCTCACCGTGTTCCGGCGAGGGCTATCTCTTTTGTACCGATGATACTGTTCAGCGGAGCCTGGAGTCGAGCGAGGGAGGGCGAATTCGGGTGGGGTAGTCTCATAGACGTAGCCTGCTGGAGCCGGCTGGTATGGTGAGTTTCTCGGCCTTTGACCGTAGGATGTCTGGTCAGCGTTGTAGCGGGACTGCTCTGGGGTAACAAGCTGATAGTTGCTCTGTCGAGGCGGCGACTCGTATGCGTTGTTGGAATGCATCTCCTCAGGAGGATACTCATATCGACCTGGTGTCACTTCTCGTCTCTGCCAGTGGTCTGGGTGGTAAGCGTGTTCGTACTCAGCAGGTCTTGGGTATTCAGCTGTAGGTCTTGGCTGCTGAAAGCGCGGATCGTATGATTCCACCGCTTGTTCTCTAAAAGAGGGTCGCGCGTCCTGAGGGTACGGCGGAGTGTTCGTGGCTACGTGTCGGGGGTTGACGGGCACCCATTCTCTCTGGAACTCCTCCGGGGCATCGTACCCTCGTCCAGGACGCGTTGCAGGTGACGAGTTGGAATATATAGCCTCCGGAGCGGCGGCATGTCTCGATGTAGGCCGTGCATTGTCGGGAACGGCAGCGCGCGGTGGTGTCTGTTCGATCACGACGGGTCTCGCCGGTGACGAATGTGCCTGCGCAGGTGCAGGCTGGACATGCTCTGGAGCCGAGGCTCTCACGGGAGATGGGCCTGTGGGATCCACAGGAAGAGGCCGTCTCTTGAGAGGCTTTGGCTGCCGTGGGCCTGAAAGTGATGATGACCCAGCGGGAGCTGGGCTGCTGGCCTTCGCTTGCATCTTCTCCGCCGCCTCTTTCCTTCGCTCGACGACTGCTTCGTCTTCTGGACGGGTGTCGTAGTAAGTCATTTCAATCCTAACTTCGCCAGCATACTTCCCCTTGTATTGCAATGGATGCCACTGGTCACTCTGCCCACCACCTGGAATGACGACATTTTTCAGATCGACCCAGGTTTCACCGATGAGGTCTGTCTTTTTGTCGTCGTTGAATATCGACACCTTCAGCTGGTAGTAGTCAGGAGACTCGTGTACTGTGAATCGAAGTTCTTGGTCCCTGAACAACGAGTTAGTCCATCTCCCGCAGGGATACTCGATCGAGGAGAGTGGAAGTGGGGGTGGTTGCCCTGCGTACCATCTTGGTGTTTGCCCGCCCCTCATGTCCGTCTCCGTCTTCTTTGCTTCCTTTCCCAGGCGGGCCGCACAGTACGGGTTCTGCTTTCCCATGGTCTTTCTGTTTGGGAGGTTCTTGGCCCGGTCGATGACGGCAACCAAGGTCCCGATCGAGGGCCCGTCGACCGACATGTCTGCATAGATGCCCGCCGTGTGGCCGTGGCTGGGCAGCTTTGCGGGCTTCAACATGGACACCATGGCGGGCAAATTTTTTGGCGTTCAGAGCACACAGTAAAAAAGAAAAAACGAGTGAGGTGGGATAGGGGCGAGCATCCGGACCTCGCTAGAGAGGAGGCTGGAGCAGCTCTCGGGGCTGACGTCCGGGGCTTACGACTCAGGTCGGGAAGAGAGGGGCTTGGAGCAATTCCGACAAACAACAAACGATCGTGCGAAAGGAAACAAAGAAATAATCCACGAGCGGCCGTGCAATACGCACTGTTGGAAAACGACGACGAAAACGGCGAAAAAGACAGGGGAGGAAATGGGCGGCAGAGACAGGCGATATGCACAGCGACAGCGGACGGTGGGGATGTTTTGATTTGGCTGGATCGAGCGAGAGGCTGGGGAAAGTCCAGCGTGTGGCTGGTGGGCCCCGGTTCGGCAGACTGGGCCGGCCGCCGTGGGGGATTGGCCGCTCAGCGCGCCCGTCCCTGCATGCTCCGCCGCGTACAGATCTGGCGGCGGGTCTCGACGGCTATCGACAGGTGTCGAGCGACAGAACGAGACACCGGAATGCACGCAGCACCGCGGCCTGACGGGCGGACGGTAAGAGGGACAGCAGAAGAGAGAGAGAGAGAGAGAGAGAGCACGATGACAGCGCCGGAGAGGACAAAAACAAAAGAGAGACGACAGAGGGAGGACAGAAAAAGGCAGAGCGGGCGATCCCCAGCCACACGCGATCGACGTCGTATGTCTCGGGGCAGAGTCGGGCCGGTCACGTGTCATGGATGGATCTAATCTGGGATCCCAGATCGGGTTATCTCCCTGTAGGGCCTGTCCTCCGTGCTCTGCTCTCCATCCTCTGCGTTCTGGAGGACGACCCGTCTAAGAATAGCATGATCCCGGGTTGACAGGAGAACATGTTGCCTGTGCTGGATGCTCACAGCCTTACCGACTGCCAGCTGGTTCCTCCCATCCTGCTGTTACACGAGCTCCTACGCGGTCGCCAGCTTCGGCCCGCCGGACGTGGCCTGCCGCGTGGATATGAAGGCAACAGGGCAGACACACGCTGACCGCTGACCGCCGGTTGAACATGACAATACCGTTACCTCTTCTCTGGCCATGCTCGGTACGGTGTGTACTGTTCACGCTGTACGGGAGTATCATCGACGGTACACCGAACCCCAGTCTCCACGACCCAGCGGCATGCGGAGCACCGCGGAGGCTGCCGAGCCAGCCATACAGAAGCACCCGATGATGTGCATTCCGCATGTCCGCATGCTGGCCGTTCGGAGCACGCTTCCATGCTTTGTTTTCTCAACCTGCGTAGCCAATCCGTCCGTCTGGAGCCCGGCGCTTGCTCAGGCGTCTCAGCGGCGAATCGTGTTGTCTATGGTTCCATGCCAAGGCACGGCACAGAAGCTCGATTGTTTTCCAGACGAGACGCCCGGTGGCTCGTTCGTCTACGCGCATGTGCGGCCCAGGTCCTTGGACCTCTTCGAAAACTCGAGATAGTGAACTACGTAATGCAGTGGTTGGGAGCCGTCATGATGAAACTCCATGCCGCTCGAGTATCTTGTGTAACATCTGGAGACGGAAGGCGATGTATATGAGGAAAACGACCAGTATGAATGCTCGAGTCATTGTCGACGGTGGTAGGAAAAGCAGGTTGGCTCTGCTGTCCTCCTTCCTAGTCCTCCGTGACTATGCTAACCCCTGGCTGACATGATGGCTGAACATTCCTGCCAGTGCCTACCGATAGAGTGACAATTACAGAAGCTTGGTCGTTGCCAAGACTCACACTCCGCTTCTACGTGGTTTGAAGCAGCACTGCCACGAACCGGGCCTCTATGCAGGCTAGCTCGGGGAAGTCAGTCAGGTGCATTCGACTGACTTAACACAATACAGGTATCTGGATGGGACTCATTTTGGCAGCAATTGCTTCATGGTGCTCAAACCGGTGAAGAGGAGCATTGCCAAAAGGCAAGACAAAATATATCTTTGTTGGCAACAGGCGTCTGAGAGAGCAAGAGCAGATCCACGTCGACTCCTATAGCTGTCATGGCTCCTGCAGACGCCAAGTCAGGAGAGCTCTTGGGCGCAAATAATCTGTGGCATCTGATTCGACAGCGTGCATACGAGCCTCTGACTGGACAATGTGGAGTCGGTCATCTGCAGTATTGATGTGAGAGACAGCGACCGAGCCTTAACGGTGAGATCAAAGGCGAGCAGAGTATCTATTATTGGATATATAGATTGTACTGGCTGTATGTGCTGACAGACGTGCCTAACAACGGCGCCCTCCGGCTTGCCGCTAAGCCATCCTGGGGCCGCTCTCTGCCAAGACGCGCTCACGGTGCAGCTTCAAGCATCACGAAACTCGAATTTATAATCGACATCGCTTTTCGTTTCCGTCCCATGTGCTTGGTTTCCTTGTTTTTATGTACCTAATGTACCGTGCACAGTAGATTTTCGGATAGCTGCATTAGAGACCCGCGCAAGATGTCTCCGCCCACCGCATGATGCTGAACACAACGGTACCGCAGCATCAGAGGCTACCCCCGAACAAGCGGCGCAGGAGAGTTGCCCCGTCGGATCGCCAACGCGTCGTCTGCGCGTGAGTGTAACTCCATCTCCAGTCTGCAATCAGGAAACTCGCTTCCAACCAGCCAGCAATTAACATTATCAGCTGCAACCCCTGCAACGTCCGTCGCATCAAGTGTACGGGCGAAACGCCCTGTCAAGCATGCCGGCGGCACTCGAGAGAGTGCGTCTACCCGTCAGTGACGGAGCGGATATATGTCGCCAAGAGCGAGTTTGAGGCGCTGCAGAGGGAATGTGCTCTACTTAGAAAGTGCTTCGAGGAGGCGGTTCCTTCGGAGCGACGGAGAAATGAGCTGCTCCAGAAATGGACCTCGAACGCATTATCACAAGACCCGGAAAAGTCCCAGAATAATGAAAATGGTGATAATCCTAATAGCAACAATGCAACCGAGGAACTTGTCTGCCGGGATATCCCCAGGGGTCGGATATTGAGATATTCAGATACCTATGCCAGGTTCTCTGGCGCTTCTTCCGGTGGCGTCTTCATCGACGAGCTTCGTACGCTCGTTGCAATGGTCCTTCCAGCACTTTCCAGATCAGTGTCACCTCCTGGCCATGGGATCGAGACCTCCTTTGCATCCCTCTTGGGCCGCATTCACACCTACGACTCCCGTCCAATTGCGCTGGAGGAAGTGAACCCGTTGGAACTCCCTCCTGTGGACGAAATAGCCGGTCTGCTCAATACGTTCTGGGGATACACGGAGGATCGAGACGACTCGTTCGGCTGCGGTGGCATCTACTACTGGGGTGATCTCCGGGAGATACTCCCGCATGCTGCGACTGCGATGCAGGGAGCGGGAACGAAAGGACTATGTCTCCTTAACGCCACTCTTGCTCTTGCTTGCCAGTTCGACTGTTTCCCGGCCCAGAAAGGAGAGCACAATCCAGGGGAGACCTTTTTCACGCGGGCAAAACAGCTCCTTGGAAATCCGCTGGACGACTCAACATTGACAGATATGCGCGCGTTGACGTTTATGAGCTACTATCTGCTGGGCAGTAATCGCAGGGATACCGCATATATCTATATTTGTGCTGCGATGAGGATTGCGATGATGCATGGATTGCATGAGGGACTGGTTCCGACGGAACAGAGGAAACGGGAGTTTTGGAATATATTTATTCTTGATCGGTACGGTGGCCTTTGGCACATCATCCAGGTTGCCTGGGAGGTTGACAGTTGCTCCAGCTGGCTTAGTTGTCTCACCGGTAGACCGTCGAGTATAACGAATGAAGCTATAACCCTCGACTTACCCGGGTCTCCTACTGGGGAGGTAAGCACTATTTGACCTCTCTTTGTACTCATCATTTGTCAAGTTTCCGTATCGTTACGTTGTTCTAATTGACCTAGACTGAGGGAGATCTACCTCCACCGGATGGTCTTCGGGCCCACGTTAAACTGGCATACATGATGGGTGACGCGGTGGAGAAAATATACAGAGGGCGCTCGGCAGAAGAAACATCCAGTGACGTGCTTTCGCGTATCAACGACTGCCTACAGAAGTTATCAGCGTGGTCTGATTCCCTGCCACCGAGTTTACGACTCACTGTATCGCCATCAGCGGAAAGCTCCAACAAGATTATATTGCACATGATATACAATCAGGTTAGCATCATCCTCTGGGGTATTTGTGACCTCTATGACCTTCTCGCTCATAGTCTGACAGCTCGTCATCCTATGCACCCGCCCGCTCCTCTTCCTGGCCGCGAAAGAGAGAATGGAATTCTACTTCGTCAATTCGACGCAACATCCGCAGCAGAGTCAGCACCGCAAGACCCCAGACACGCTGATCGCTACATGCATCGATGCTGCCCGGCGCAACGCCTATCTAATCCGCGGTCTAGCGGAGTCCCGGCCCGCCGTCATGATGCTGACCCTCCCATTCCACTACTCCTTCAATGCGGTTCTTGTATTGGGACTCGCCCTACTCCTCCCATACCATGCCAGGATGGATGATATACGGTTGATTGAGAGCCTGCTGTACGACCTGAAGGAGTCCGGAAGGAACAACAACGAGGCAGCCAAGGACTGCGCCAAGATAGTCGCCGAGTTCTATGCTATTGTTGCGCGGCTGCGGAGGCTTACATTCCCGGCAACGGATCCGCCAATTCCGTTGGGAGTTGGAGGAGGGTCAGAGGCATGGATCATGAGAGGTGATACGGCGGACCCTGTGCAAGCGACTTCGAGAAGGGTCCTCTCCGCGGTCGAGCTTTCGACGTCGTTTCTGCCTGAGATCACAGTTCCACATGATGATTCGAGACGAGCTAGCTTGACGTGGCGTACCGATCTCACATGATATCAAGCCGCGTCCAATACATCTAGGATAATTATGGAGTTATAATGATGGTTGGAACGCTCTAGGAGATTCAGTGATGCCTTGAGCGGGAAATCGTACATCTATTACTCAATACATATTCGTGCATGATAATTGTGATTTGAGGTCATACTATCTACTGGCAGTATGCACTCATTCTCATGTTGTCATACGTCGAGATCTCTGGGAGAGATGGGACAAACCAAGGACAGCCCGATCAAGTATCGTTTCCTTAAACGAGATTTTGGGAGACTAACCGATAAAGGGGTAACCATAGCAGACAGCCTGCGGAGATCGTGATCGCGTGAGTAACTCTCGCAAGCCACGAATTGCTCCGCCTCACCCCTAGAAACTGCAGCCTGCTCTAATAATAACAAAAACCTGACATCTTTTCTTCCCAGTGGACAGGCAGTTACCTCCCCAGCGCTCAGGTGCAGGTACCGGGCAGATACAAGCGGCGCCGAATACGAGATCGCCTTTCTCGCCAAGAGTTTCCCGATGCAGAATCAGATCTACACGCGCGATAGTTACGTTACCGAGCCCCCGGTGATGCACCATTCCAATAACCCGGTTCCGCAAATTGCTTGTCGCTTACCTAGAGAGAGGCACCTCATACGTGGACTCAGCCGCCGATACGATATATAGATAAAACAAGCGTCTCCTGAGTCACACCTACTTTACCTGATGGTATCTGGGTTGTGTAAGATAGGCAGATACTGTATTGCACTTCACCCATCCAAGGTGACCTCAATCCACCATGGGGCCGTATCTCGTACCCCGCGCTCTTCGTGTTCTTCTGTCTTCTCCCCATCCCCATGGAAAAATGGAAAACAAATACGAGATGTGATGTGATTCACCTCGCTCTGTCGTCGAGAACCAGTGTCACGACTTTTTTATATACTCTTGAGCATCTGCGCGCCTTTCCTATACTGGCAAAGCCAAGGTCAAGATCCCCACAGCACAAACCTGCGTGCCTGCACTAATCTTCAATGTCATGCCTTGTTCTGGTCGATTTGAGCCTTTCTGCCTTGCGGAGATGTGCGGAGCTACACCGGTAGCTCTCCATCTAAAGAATAGAACGCAATAGAGCAGACTGGCCGTGGCATTATGAGGTCAGAATGGGAGATATGACAAAATTGGGGAGTCAGAGCTGTTCAGATCTGACCATCTCCTGTGCCATTGTATGATGTATATGGCTTCCAAACTGACTAGCCGGGCCATAGCCTATATATATGGACCCATGGGCGTCAATGCCGTCCATTGCACCCTCACGAAATCAGCTTGTGAGAAGTGAAAAAAATTTTAAGGTGTTTATTTATCGATAACACATTTTGGAATTATACGTTTTCTAATTTGACCTTTTATTTACTATCAGGATTATCTGATACACATCACTTCTTAGTTATCTATTTCCCATGTCTTCATACTTCGACAAAAACACCAAGAGGCCCTCACGCCCACATGAAGCTCATAGTAGCGATGGAAACCATCCCAGCACGGAAGAGGACGGTCACCTGCACCGCCATGACACATGGTCCGATGACATCCCAGCAGGCTTCATACCCGAAACCCGCGAAGAAAAGAGATACAACCGGGTCGTCAACCGGAAACTGGACATCTTTCTCCTGCCGCTTCTCTCGATCCTGTACCTGTTCAGTGGGCTAGATAGGAGTAATGTCGGGAATGCGGAGACGGAGGGTATGTATCCATCCATCCATACCCACGTGCACCATAGGTACATGTACATACACTGGTTGCGGGGCCCAAGAAGTTATTGCCAACTGATTTTTCAATAATAGGCTTCACAAAAGCCATCGGCGCCTCCCCGGACGACCTGAACCTGGCTGTCTCGCTGTTCTTCGTCACGTTCGTCCTCTTCCAGCCCGTCTCGACGGCGATCGGGCGGCAAATTGGAGCGAAGCATTGGATGCCGGTCTTGATGGTAAGCCAGCTCAGCTTAACTCCTCTTTGATCTGAAGCTTTAAGCGAACTGATATCGGCTAATACATGTGTTTGATGTTAGATGTGCTGGGGTATCGTTACGATCGCGCATTCGTTCATTAAGGGACGAGGTGAGCCTTGTGTTTCCTTTTCGAAATGATATCGCTGTTTCAACTCCAATGATGTGCTGACTCTATCTGCAAAACGACAGGCGCTCTGATCACAATGAGACTGCTGGTCGGGCTGTTTGAGGCCGGGTTCTTCCCAACCGCATGCTTCTACCTGTCTACATTCTATACCCGCTTTGACCTGGCAGTCCGCATTGCGCTGTTCTACGGGAATTACGCCGTCGCGGGTGCTTTCTCCGGTGCCTTAGCATACGGCATCTTCCACATCCAGACCCCTCCCCTCCACAGCTGGCAATACCTCTTCGTGATCGAAGGCATCGCAACCGCCGTGTTCGGCGTCATCGCCTGGTTCTGGCTCCCTACTGGCCCCGGCACGGCCCGGTTCCTGAGTCCCTCGCAGCGTGATTTCGCCGTGATGCGGATGCAGCTGGATAATGCCAGGTATGTCCAGCGCCACCGGTATGGCGGAGATGGATTGGAGAAGGTATCGGAGCGACTGTCGAGAAGGGATGTGGTTGAGACAACGAGGGATTGGAAGACGTGGTTTGCGTTGGTGTGCAATATCTGCGCGAGTGTGCCGGGCCAGGCGTTTTCGGTTTTCTTGCCCCTGGTGGTGAAGGGGTTGGGGTATGAGTCTGTGGAGGCGAATTTGGTATGTCCTCTCTCTTGCTCTGTCTTTCGTGAGAGATTCAAGATCCAAGGTCTGATAGGAGTACGTGTGACATAGATGTCCGTCCCTCCCTACGTGTGCGGTGCTGTTGGCCTGTATCTGTTCGCGGTGAGCTCCGATATCCGGTACGTTCCAGTTTCTACTCAACAACAATAACTTTGTTGGATCTATAACTGACTTCCTGCAGAAAAGAACGAGGCTATCACATCGTTGGCGGCCTCGTCATCTGCCTGGTTGGACTCATCATGGTCGTGACCATCCAACACAACGGCGCGAGATATGCCGCGCTCTGCATCATGCTGTTCGGCAGCTACGTCTCCGCGCCCTTGACAATTGCGTGGTTGAGTGGGAATACCCCAGGTTCGTCCCTTTCTCTCCCATATGCATCCACATCTATCTCTGTTCAATACAGTATGTTGACAAAAGGTGGTTGTCCAGAACCCGGCAAACGCTCCCTCATCATCGGCATCAACGGCTTCGGCAACCTCTCCGGCATCATCGGCGCCCAGCTCTTCCGCCCGCAATACTCCCCACGCTACCTGACCCCGTTCTACGTCACCTTGGCACTGATCGTCCTCTCGATGGGAGGATACCTGTCGTATCGGGGTGTCTTGAAGCAGGTCAATCGGCGGAGAAGGGGCAAGATTGCGGGGTGGAGTCGGGAGATGATGGAGAGGGAGAGGGTTGGTGGGGAGAGGTATGCGGATCGGAAGTGGACGTTTGTGTATGGGCTGTAGATACCTGATCAGTTGGGGACTCGTTTACCTACGAGGAGAGGAGAGGGGTTGGATGGGAGAGAGGCTTGTGTTGTGATAGTAGTGAAGTGTTACATTAGGTAATGAAGGAAAGTTGCCTATTGCGTACATGATACTTGGTATATATGAACACAAGTGTGTATTTTCCTGCAAGTACACACTAAATATACTCCATAATACCTTATATGATTGATATTTCCATACGAGCAAGACCTTAAAAGTTGCGAGATAGAGCCGCTCTCAGGTAGGCGGTTAGGTAGGAGGTACAATGTTGCTTTTCGCATGAAGCTGGTGCTAAAAAAAGGGGAAAGTAAATGACATCATCTCTTAAAACTGACTTATTTTTTTTTCATTCCATTATCACTTTGTCTAGCTATCGTTGACAAGTCCTCAGCGAGCAACTTCTGTGATGCCGGATGGGGAAGTGGATGCCTGAGGATACGGGCGTAAATGACATACCGGCGTTACACTAGCGGTATCGCCGATAAACTTTTCGACTTTTCGAGATCTCGCGATAAAACATCAAACTCCAGGAAAAAAAAAAACATCCCGACATCCAGACTGCACAGGCGGATGGGCGCCTCTCGATAAAGCCGGTTACTCTCTGCGATCCGACTTTCCTCACCACCAGCCACAATGGCTGCCCCCGTCCTCCCTCTGCAGCAGGTCAAGCTGCCCGCGCTGCCATCCACCAAGTTAACGCCCGAGCAGCAGTACTGGAAGACCTTCAAGACTCCCCTCCTGATCCCCTCGCCGTCGAATAACCCCGTCAACCTCATCACCCAGCCTGCAGCGCCCTCATCCGCCTCCGTGTTTCCATCTCTGACCCAGCCCCCCGATGTCTTCACCGTCACCACCGGCGCCCGCGTCCAGATCTACTCGGTCCGCACGCGAAAACTCCTCAAGACCATCACCCGCTTCGACGATGTCGCGCGCGGCACGGACGTCCGCCCGGATGGTCGGATCATCGTCACCGGAGACGACACGGGTACCATGCAGGTGTTCGACCTGGCGTCGCGCGCGATCCTGAAGACCTGGAAGGACCACCGGCAGCCCGTGTGGGTGACAAAGTTCTCGCCCAGCGACCCGACCACGCTCTTCAGCGCCAGCGACGACAAGACCGTCCGCCTGTGGGACCTGCCTGGCGAGCACAGCACGCGGACCTTCAACGGACACACGGACTACGTGCGCAGCGGTGGGTTCATGCCTGGGTCGATGGCGTCGGCCGGTCTGGTTGTGTCGGGCAGTTACGACCGTACGGTGCGGTTGTGGGATCCAAGGGTCGAGGGTCGCGCTGCCATGACCTTCAAGATGGCCGCACCGATCGAGAGCGTGCTCCCCATGCCGTCTGGGACGACGGTGCTCGCGTCGGCGGATAACCAGATCGCGGTGTTGGACGTGGTCGCGGGACGGCCGCTGCACATCATCAAGAGCCACCAGAAGACGGTCACGGCGCTGTCACTGGCCTCGGGCGGCGAGAGATTACTCAGTGGTGCGCTGGACGGACATATGAAGGTCTTCGAGACGACGGGATGGAACGTCGTCTCCGGATCCAAGTACCCCTCGCCGATTCTCTCCCTGCGCGTTATCACCTCCGGCCCCGCGCGCGAGGACAAGCACATCGCGGTCGGTATGCAGTCGGGTCTGCTGTCCATCAAGACGCGGCTGTCCGGGCAGCAGAAGGTCCGCGAGCGCGAGCGGCAGAAAGAGATGCAGGCCCTGCTGGAGGGCAAGCTGGACGAGTACGACAGAAAGGTTGCAAAGAAGGAGAAACTCCGCGGAAAGGGGTGGGAGAAGCGCCTCCGAGGCCGCGACTTCATTGGTGAGGGCGTCGACATCGTCATCGAAGGCCAGGACCGGAAGAAGCGCAAGAAGGAACAGCCGTGGGAGCACGACCTCCGCAAGGCCCGGTACTCGGCTGCCCTCGACCAGGTTCTCGCCAACAGCGACAAGACCGCCCAGCTGACCCTGTTCACGGCCCTGCGGCACCGGTCGGCCCTCCGCGCGGCGCTCCAGGGCCGTGATGAAGTGACCCTGCAGCCGGTGCTGCACTGGATCTACCGTAACATCACGGACCCCCGACTCGTCGAGCTGTGTGTCGAGGTCGCGATGAACGTGCTGGATATCTACTCCGGACACCTAGGCCAGTCGGCGCAGATCGACAAGCTGGTCGACCGGCTTCACAGGCGGGTCCGGGACGAGGTGGAAATTGCCCAGCAGGCGTGGCAGACAAAAGGCATGCTCGAGATGTTGAAGGTGTCATGAAGTTGAGGAGGAGAAAGAAAGAAAGAAGCCCGGATGGCATTCAACTATACAGATGCTGGAAACCCGCAGCGGCAGGATGACCATAAAACCGTCGACATGGGGCAGCATAATTCAAAGGTCCCGTCGTATAACCCATCTGTCCGTTTCGTCCACGCCACGAAGCAACAACCACGAAGGAAGAAAGAAAAATCGTGGGGATGCCGTTGGGGGGGGGAGCATGCAGGGCACGGTCACATCACCTAGCTATCGAAGTGATTGAGAACCGGAGCATTTTTGGGGAAAAAAAAAGAAGTTGTTGCGACATTTGAATGATTACTGGATACCCCGTCTGGAGTTTGGGGCATGCATGCATGTTATGTGTGGGAATGTATGTACATCTAAAAGCGAACCATATGTGTATCAATAGACAGTCTATCGACTGGTTATGAATTTGAAAAGGAAATTTGTTCTACCATGTATATTCTTCAGATTGAAGAGCAATACAGCGGTGTAGCGGACATCTTGAATCTGCAAAAGTGTAGATTAGTTGAGAATGAGACAATAGCATGGTATTCCAGTCTTTCTGAAAGTGCAGAACAGACTACGATTAAATAGAGCTCTGTAGACCATGTAAATGCATGTTGAATGGCATGCCCTCTGATACCGTATGTGGATTAGCCCGTCCGTTATCTATATCGATATCGACCCCGCGAAAACCTCGGGTGCTGGAGCACCAGCTCTTCTCCGCAACCACGACCTCATCGCCCCAACTGCACATCTGAGGGCTGACGGGGAAGCTGATCACATCTGACGAGGTGTATACCTTCTTCTGAAAGATCGAGGGAGCCCGATCTCCGCCAGAACGCAACCATGGCCCCCTCCGCCGTCGACACTTCAACAACTGCCACCGGTCTGACACCAGACCAGCTCTCCTTTTTCCACCAGAACGGCTACCTCGCCATCCCAGACTACCTCTGCCCCTCCGAAGTCGAGTCCCTCCTCTCGGAAACCCACTCCCTCCTTGACTGCTTCCCGCTCGACTCTCACCCGCTCACCCGCTTCACGACCGGTGACGACGTCGCGGACCGCAACGCCAAACACGTCGGCGACGAATACTTCCTCACCTCTGGTGACAAGGTCCGCTTCTTCTTCGAGCCCGACGCCTTCTCCCCTCACCCGGACCCCGTCACGGGCAAAGCCCAACTCCTCAAACCGAAACACCTCGCCGTCAACAAGATCGGGCACTCCCTACACACCGAATCCAAGCCCTTCAAGGACGTGACACTCTCCGCGCGAAACGCCGCCATCGCCAGATCCCTCGGGTTCCGCGACCCAAGATGTCTCCAGAGCATGGTGATCTGCAAGCAACCGGGCATCGGGGGCGCGGTCCCTCCGCACCGGGATTCGGAGTTCCTGTACACAAGCCCGCCCTCGGCTATCGGTTGGTGGATCGCGCTGCAGGATGCGGGCCCCGGGAACGCCACGTTGGGGATGTGGAAGGGTTCTCACCGCGAACGGATCAAGAGGCGGTTCGTCCGTGCGGCGCCGGAAGTAGGAGGGACGGAATTCATCCAGAACGACGGTCCTGGACTACCGAAGGGTATGGAGGATCAGGAACAAGACGAAAAGGAAGACCAGATGCAACGGAAAGAGGACGAGAGCTTTGAGATCCTGGATGTCAAGGCCGGTACGCTGGTCCTGATCCACGGGAACGTGCTGCACAAGAGCGAGAAGAATACGGGCGAGAAGAGCCGGTTCGCGTATACGTTCCATGTCATCGAGGGGGCTGAGGGGTGGGAGTATGATGGGCGCAATTGGTTGCAGCCGCCGGAGAATGGGGACGGGTTTTCGAGGCTGTTTCAATCAACGATATAGGGAAGGGTCGTGAGGGTGATGGAGTGGGTTGGATATTTATGAATGGGCTTGGCTCGGGGTTGTTCTTATTTATCGGTATTAGTTATTTATTATTTGTCTTGATCTTGTCCTTTGGCGGGAGTTACTCTCGAGAGCCCGTGGGGCGTTTGAGAGCGTTTGAGAATATAAGCTTGACTACAGAAAGCGGAAATACCTGGCTGAAGAAATAAGATACGGTAGCATGACGCATATGAGCTATACATGTCTCCAGTGAACGTATACTTATAGCATCTAGATAAAATCAGCAATACAGGAGAGTATTATTCATTCATACTGAACCGTACCTCGCTTTCTTTCTACTGTGGCAAATCGCTGTAGTGCTAACGGATGTGTTATGAATGTATGCTCATGTACTGTTACAGCGCAGCCTAGGAACGGTCAGTGAGGCTGACAAGGGGGAGGTCTTGTCACCCGACATGAATGGATCATCTACGATCCACCTCTATGATCCATATTCATGATCCAGCGGATAGGTATCTCCGGACAGAACTCATCATGTATATAAGACACTCCTTAATCATGGGGATTAGGGCCCCGTGGTCAACTTGTCTATCAATCAAGCCTATACAGTTGTCAGAAGTATCTACCCATTCTGAACTGCCGGTTCAGAATCAGACCTAGAAAGGCAAGTTATACTACTTGTTTCCTGTTACCTCAAGATAGACCCAACTGGGTCTGCCTAGGTTTCAGGTCCCCCGTGACATGTACACACACTAGCTATCAACCCATTTACTTTACACTTTACCTCGACTCTCTATCTTTTTTTTCCCAGCATATGGACCTACCAACAAAGAAGAGGAACAGGAACAAGAGAATAGTTCTTGTAAGCAGACAGGAACAGATACCTACCTAACCTAAAACATCCTACGTATCATGTAGTTAGTTTGTACAGTAGAATCTAGAAAATAAGTAAATGATCGATTCTAATCTGGGCTGAATATAAATACGTACTTTGTACAGTAGTACCTTAGGTAGGCAAGTTAGGTAGGTAGGTAGGTAGGCCATGTTCATTTCATGGTTCAGCATCCCACCACTCACTCTTAAATTATAATTAGGTAGCCTTTGTAAAACCTTCCACGGAACCAACTAACTACATAATCACAGAAAGAACGGAACAACAGTCACAGTCTTTGATCTTGAACTTCTCCCTGGCTAATCCCCTATAGGCGATAGATAGCGGAGGGGATGGAAAGGAGGGAAAGGAGGGGGCGATGGTGATGGCGGTGGCTACCTAGTAACCTTGTCCCACGGATACGATCCATACTGTGTACATTAAGTAGCGACACAGCGACACAAAAGGCAGTGGATGATAACAAGCACCGGAACCATACGAGCCGTGCCGTAACCCTCTCCAAACCCAAAGGAGGGGGATTCCCGAGGTCCGCGTGCGTTCTATTTTCCGCCCCATCCATGCTAAGGTTATCTTCGTGTCGCCGCAGCGGGGGCGGGGGCGGGGGCGGAGGTGAGTGATGTGATGTCAGCGGAATATCATCGATGAGGATGGAGATAAGAGCCATCGCCACGGGGAAGATATAAATTCTCGGAAATGTTGTCCTGGGAAGAGGAGGGTGTTTTTTTCTTTTTTTATATATTTTTCAAGCATGATATGATATCCATATATTATACCTGAGCGAATTACCGATTATTTGCTCTAACCAAGTTGTTTAAGTTGTTAATATAGTTTATATTTATTACGTGGAATTTCCGGTTTTGACCAGCACCCTCCACAACCTCACCCCAACCTTCGACCCTGGCCACGATGTCCGACACCTACAGCAGCTCTTCCTACTACTACAGTTCTGCCACGAGCACCACAAACGGCACCCAGACCACCGGCCACCGCTACACCACCACCTCGCACACCGACCCGGAGGGCAACACGGTCGTGCGCACCGCCCACCAGGACCTGGGCGAACCCGCCGTGATCGAGGAGCACCGCTACGATAGGACGGGCCAGGAGATGCTGATCGGTGCCGGAACCGCCACAACCGCCGGCGGAACCCGGCGGATCGAGGATATCGGGGACTCGACGCGGGCGTCGATGTATGACCCCGGTACTGCGTATGGCGGGGTGTACGATACCGCGGGGTCGACGGCCACGGGGTACGACACGGGGCAGATCGGGACGACGGCGTATAACCCCTCGACGGGGGCATACGAGGAGCATGTCGATTACGATACCGACGGCAGTAGGAGGCACCATCGGGAGAAGATGGATGATGAGGGACGGTGGTACCATCGGGATGTAGATCGGGATGATGGGACGACGCATGTGCATCGGGAGTATGAGGATCCGAATACGGGCGAGAGGCATCATCGGGATAGAGACTATTAGGGAGTCAGCGCGGTGTGAGAGGTTCTTGGATCAGAGTGTCTTCTCGGGTTGATGTAACTGGGCGACAGGAGTCATTTTGAAAGTTGAAAAAAAAAATAACGGAAAAATCTTTGGGAGCAAGGGCTTTGTATAGTATTATTTTCTAGCGTATATAGGCAAACGAGTCCGAATGTCAATTCCGGTGTTTCGTTTAAATTTTCGTGAAGGAAATAGTGACTTGCTTTTCCCAGTAATCGAAGCGCCATTTCAAGGTAATTCGCAGCATATTAACGATCAATCTGGGCGAGCAGACAGACGGTGAGGGGTCGGAAGATCAACGAGTAAAGTGTCTATGAGCTGGCAAACTCAGTATTGAACGATGCAACGATAATGCAGGTAAAAGATAACATGCAGCGACGAGTAGTTGTCGACTTCTATGACTTCCATGTTTCTTCTCATGTGGGTGATAGGTACACTGTCTCCAACTGTGACGTGCAATCTAGGGTAGTGAGATAAATCTAAATGCCTGTTTCATCTAGAGTCTGATTCTTCGGTCGCTCGCTCGCTCCAAGAGCATCCTGTAAAAACAAGGTAGCTCGTAGGACCAGTGGCAGAGCATTCCGGCAACAAACCCGATAGCATCGTTCTTAAACCCAACAAGCATACCCACGGTTACCAGCATGACTGTCCACCGCTTCTTGCGCTCTGCTTTGTTCAGTGCAGGCTCTGCAGTCTCTTCTTCATCACTGGGTTCATTCTTTCCTAGGTCCCTTGCGCCTGACGTGTTCAGGCTCTCGCCTACGCTGGCCAGCTCCAGGCCAGCTGCGATGACCATAACGCCTAGAAGAGCAGAAGGGAATCGCTTCAGCAGTCCAACGAGTGTTTCCCCAAGGAACAGACCAATGACAATCTTCAGCGCTCCAAGGAAAATGATGCTCGAACCGGAGCGTGCACCGAAGCGGTATTGGGCCGCAAGGCCGCCAGAGCCATGGCATACGGGCATCGCACCGAACCAGCATCCGAGTAGGTTCATCCCTGCGACGCTCAGTCCGATGGAGGTGATTGACGGGTTTTGCACGCTTGGCAGCAAGTCACTAGCCAGATGGACAACAGCAACGATGGAGTTGAGTGTTGTCAGCGGAAGCTGGCCGATCCCGGCCATAGCGCCAATTTTCCAGTCATGTCCTTTTGGTACGGTTGTAAAGGGATGCCAGAACTGGAAGGATGGCAGGCTGTGGGCCTGTGCAGAGAGGATAATAGCGAATATGAGACCAATGATGAAGACGATCAGGGCGTATGGGATCTTCCGGTAGATATTTGCGACAAGCAGGAACAAGAACGCTACGATAACCCAGATGAGATTATCCGCCCACACTGGACTAGTCCAGTCCAGTGAGGAGAGGATCTTGCCGCCTGAGGCGATAACGAGCTGCAGCCCCGCGCCGACCTGGATCCCCTTGATGACAGGGATTGGAATGACATCCGAGAACCAGCGCAAGATGCCTGTGATGCTAAAGACGAGTATGCAAACTCCCACAAAGATCCCTGCTGCCGAAATCTCACCGGTGCTGAATGTGCGTGCGATAGCAACCGCAGCAATCGCTTTCATAGGTTGCACCGGCAGCGGGATGCCGAAAAAGACGCCGGTCAGAACATTGAACAGGCCGGAGAAGATGAGGGTGCCCGACAACGAAACGGTCTCGTTGACAGCAAGTGCAATAGCGATGGGCAGGAAGGTACCCAGATCGCCTAGGGAGCCTGAGATCTCTGAGAGAGGCTGCTCTCGGAAATTCTTCAGGTTGCGGGCGGAGAGCTCCTGGAAGGTCTTGGCCGTCATGGTGGAGAGTTGAGATGGACGTTTTCAAGAACAAAGCTAAGCGCTTGGGTATTCCCTCCATATAACGAGGGTTGTGAAGCAGAGAGTCGATCTCGTCTCGACTGGAGGACGGCGTGACGCACCCGGAAGCGGCAGGCCGCCCCGCGATCTTAGAAGCCAGTCTTATCGCTGCCAGAATGCTATCTATAATTGGTGAGTTGATAAGGTGCGTGTCCTGCACGTACAGTAAGGATGGGTCTGCATCTCCGGCCACTAACGAGAGCGCGTCGGCGATCGGAGCGCGACGAATCGTGACCTGTCAGATGCAAACAAACATTGCATTCTTGCGGCTGTCTCGGTCTGACTATTTTCTGTTTGAGGCTTCTCCTTCTTGTATTTCCTTTCTGCTTGTTATTGTTGGACCTAATTCGATAATTCAGAGTCAGTCCAGAGTCAGGTTGTTCAAAACAGCTATGCTTTCCGGCGCGATCCAGCCAACTAAATCCACAGCGACACCGGCCTCTGCAGACTCCCCAGCGTCAGATGCTGATCTTAGCATTCTTTAAGGAATGCATTAGCTGCAGATCAAGCATTTCTGCACTCTAACATGAGTAGATCTGGTTCTATCCAATAAGGGAGAATGCAAGCTGTCAGAACGTGAGGACTGTGTGCTTTCTTAGAGGTTCTGCAGAGACATTCTTTTGGGAACACGATTGATGTTTCGACGGTGGATGGTATTAAGATAGCCAGCAATGGCTCGAATAAGAGTTGGGGTGTCATTCGCAGGGTTTTGAAGGGACTTCAAGCATGGGACGTCCTGATCAGCCCTGCACAACCGTCCTGGGATTACCATGGGACTGATAACCTTGTGAGTGTTCATTATCGACAAACTCCAGACTCTAACGTGGCTGCATCGAAGTTGTGCTTATCGGTCTAGTGGACTTTGATTTAGCAATCTGGTTGAAAACAGAAACCGGGTACAGATGGAACATTTCCTCAATGCATCGACGACGATACTTACCTCATTATCTAGGAAAGTGGGTTACGCTATTTGTTGACGATAGTCTTCCGGAACGCCCTTTTCGGCTCTCATCTGTAGCGGTGTTTGTGTGGGACCAGGAAACATCTTAGAGGGGTCATCAGTAACCGTTGAGACAGCAATGCCCTCAATTCTGTCGAGGTAGAAATGCAACTATTGTCTTCAACTGCAAAAAGTAGCCATAGGAGCCGTCGAGCTTTCTGACTCTCTCCATGCTGTCCTGTCTTTGTCTAATCTTGTCGAAGGATCTCATATGTTCCAGCAAGGGTTCATCTCGAGACAGATCAATCCACCATTTTGAAAGCGTCGCCTGAGACCTATACCCGAGTTCTTACTCTGCTCTAGTACTTTCCAACTCTTAAACTGCCAAGCGTGTTATAGACAAGTATTACCTTTCATGTTCTTGTCGACAATAACGATAGTTCGTGCGCGCTAAGGGCTCTGAAAACGATGAACCGGCAACTGCAGGCATCGATACATCGTTATGGCGTAATCAAAGAGCAGCGGTTAGGAACTAGACCTTACACAATGGAGAAGTGTCATGGAGGACGCGATGGGTCTTCTCGAGGACCAAGGTTTCGTCTGCTTCCCTGCCACAATGTAGCAATGACAGCAACAAGATGTGGTAGGTATTGGAATCCTACACAAGTTAGACATCAGCCGTACAGATATAGACGTATTTGTAGAATGGTACTTTCAGGAACACTGGAAAGAAGGACGTCTAGGTAGGTAGTACGTAGGCAAAGTTGACCGGTTCCTGTCCGAGCTCTGTGAGACCCGACGGGTAGCCGTTGTCGCGTGCCATAAATACCTCACCCGATCCCGTATCTCTGCTGCGCAACGCTGGTCCTCGGAAGTTGGATAGCCATCACAGATCTTGTATCACTAGCTACATTCTCCATCTCAACAATGCAACCTCAGAGCATGTGGCTTCCTTAGCAGGAGACATCCGGGAGTGGTGAGGGCAACTCTGTTCAATCTCATTGCTTCTGTACATCATGACATCCACATTTCTTACGAGATCTAAAACTTCTATCTAATGGATCTGCCAATAATTGCCACTTACAACACAACTGTTCAGCATCTGGCTGGTACTTGACCTGTATCTGCTAACAAGTGAAGTACATGTCAGCCAATGAAGGCTTGTGCAACAGCCAACTCCTTCAACTTCTACTTGTCTTTTTCTTTGTAATGCAGATCACCAACATCTTTAAAGATGGCTCTGCATCTCTCTGCATATACTTTTTTTGAATTATACTGCAGGTAACTGTCTCAGCTCTTTCTCTTTGTTTCACTGGTTCACCTTTGCATTATCCCTCAGACTTGTTCTTCAGTTCCTAGCCTCAGAATTTTGAATGGAAACCACTATATTTGAGCCACAAATAGAAGATATGCTGGTGACTGAGTTTGGCGTCAAGGAGGCCCTAAGTTATATGCACTTTGCTTCTGATGAGATGTTTGCCAATTCAAAACCCACTTTCATCCTTGTCCATGGAGGGTGGCACTCACCTGTTGCCTGGACATATGTGATCCCACTACTTGAGAAGGCAGTGTTACTCAACCTATCCAGTGTCCTTGGTGTCTACAACTGCCAAATCTCCTGTCCCTGACTGGTCTGGAGATGTAGAGGTTGTTAGGAGCACTGTCGACTCCTTGTTGCAGAGCAGGAAGAATGTGATTGTGGTACTTTTCTCATACACTGGTGTTGTAGGCTGCGAGGCTCTCGAGAAGTTTCATAGTGAGCATCATGAACCCTTGCAGACCCATGACAATCACACTGGGTCTACTGATGACAGCAAGTCTGAGATGGGATGTTTTGGCACAAAGCACGCCTTTCCGTCTCTGTACATCAATTCGCCGCGGCGCGGCATGATTCTCCATGTCGCACTTCTCGCTGGTTACATTGTTCCGGTTGGAAAGAGTCTATGGGGTCCTAAAAAGCCCCGAAAGCTGCCCGGGTTCCTCGACAAGGTGGGTACTTGATGGGTCTTCAGGCTGGAGAGTCAATACGCTAAGAAAAGTCCAGGATGTTCTGATTTACATACTTGACGGCCCTGACCGTTTCTTCAACGATCTGCCACGCCCCATTACAGAGCCTGAACTAGTACACTGAAGCCGCACTCATCCGGTAAAAGAATTTCCGTGTATCCCTTTACTCCGCACTAAGTTACCGATTAAACCGAATATATCACCATACAGCTCTTTCTATTCGAAGTTGACATACCCGGCGTATCTGTACTACCCATGCTGATACCTCCTCTGCGAGGAAGACAGGCCTTGCCACTGAAGATCCAGGAGCGCATGGTATTTTGTGTTGGTATTCCCCAGGATCGAGTTACACGCGTCAAGTCCGGCCACATGGTCATGACCAGCCAGCCCAAGGTGGTCGCGAAGTTTCTGCGCAAGGCAGCTGGGTAGACTATCTCCTTTCTCTGAGGGTATGATTGTCTGTCCATCTATCTCTGTTCGGAAACACATGGATAGAGTGTCTTTTCAGCAAGACTGTCAGATTTATATTGTGCGATACTTTCTACTCTCACTGATCAAATGTACGGCTTTTCTTGGACTGATTTCCCAGGCTGACATTTATCGTGGGGAACAACACGGGGATTTTCAGCTAAAATGGGTATGAAGTACAGCAGAATAGAATATTAGAAGTGCAGCATCACTATTCTTAAACTCTTCAACAAGCAAACCCGATAGAATTCCTACTATTCCCTGTACAGTAGTATATGCATGCCTATCTCATGTGGGACAAAACAAAACCAAAATACTTTATAACCACAAAGATAGAATGAGGTATGTACATGAACACCATCTATAATGAACCTCCAAGAGAGCTAGGTCTCGAAGAATCAGACCCCTCAAGGCGACGGCTACCCTCTAACCACCAGAACACAACGTTCCCAGTGAAACGAACCAGTTACCCCTTATCTATTTATACCAGCCAGAGCCAAGACGAGACAGATAGATAGATCGATAAACCACACTAGGTTAGGTAACAGTAGTAGGTAGTCCTGTACGTAATCCATCCGCCGGTCCCCACGTCTAATAGATAAGGGTAAACAGTCTAATAATCTCCCGACGAGTCTAACACGAGAAGCTTATCAGTGATCACACCGGTTATCTCTGAACATCAGCATAGCCCCCGGTCCTTGCCCGTTATGCAGGCGGACCTCGAACAGCCCTGCCAGCTAGTGGCAAGGTACCGCCCTGTAGGGAGGTCGGAGTGGATGGAACAGGGCGTCCCCAGCGGTTAGGGTCCGGGTCTGCGTCCCTGCAGCTGTTTGCGATCGATGATCAATCGATCCTAGATGGCCTGGGGAGATGGATTATTACGTGCATTGCGCTGTGCCTAGATAGGTAAAGCACTGCTAGATACCCTAATGCGCTTACATACGTTATCTGCTCATTTGGGTGGTTGATGCTTCTAGGTAAGATCGATGTACGTACTAGGCAATAACACTATCACTTATTAACAAATGCTATTAACAGCGATAATTGTGCATACAAAGTCCATAAATCCTCTTGCTTCTGCAGGAACTATACCTTTACACCACAAGGCGTCCACGTGAAAGAATCCTTGGGCCTGTTAACACATTTCGATATGTTTGGATGACATTTGCAAAGTCCTGAACAGCATCATGGTAGGTAGTCAGAGGCCGGTCCGAGTAGCTCCCAAAGTCAAGACCAAATCCACCTTGCTGTTCTCACACCTCTCTAATGGTCTTCTTGGGCGCTGCTGCAAAGTTATGTCCACACTTCTTAGAGCCCCTGTAGTACTCCCCGCGCTTTTCTTACAGGACGTTTTATCTCCCATTGGAGCTGCCTTCTGACCCTCTTTCTTTCTACGATTTCTCCAGGCGCTTGATTTCCCGAGAGGTTTTGTCTCTTCAATTCTTGAGCTCGTTCTTCCACTCAGCTCTCTCCTACTTCCATTGTCTGCGCCTCGCCTGCTAGGTAAAAGAACTCTGCAATAAAGTCATGGCAGGAGTCGCTAGGCTTCATTTTCAGGTTGTGGCTGAAGACGGTTCGGGTCCATTTAGGTCAGCGAAAAAAAAAATCATCACGGATGAGATAGTAGCAAAAATATAACTAACAAGAGAGAGAAAGAAGTACTTCTTCAGCCTATCGCCCCATATAGACATAGAAAGGATTATTCAGAAAAATGACCGGAAGGCCACCCGAACGGGCCGCCGGTCCAGCTCCCACTTGAAGTGGGCAATAGCAGGGCGAAACGGAAGGGTTGGATGTTCGATCAAGCGCCAAGATGTATATGAAGGATGTCTCATGGAGTCAAGCAATCTATATTACTGTACAATGTACATTTGAAAGTAGCTCTTCTTCAATGACTCAACAACTCGACGACTTCATGATTTGGCAATACTACGTAGAAAGGATGATGGAGGTGAGAGGATCAGAGAGTGGGCCCCCACATTTTAATATGGATGGGTGAGAAGAGTTAGTAGTCATTCACTGCCTTTATTTAGGCCTGAGACATGGTGCAGTGACTGATCTGATCTTGAGGCACGGGATACACGGTGAATGAACCAGCCTTGGTCGGTATGCGCACCGAGAAAATTGAAAAATAGTGAATTGGTGAATATCCGAGAAACTCATTGGGGTAATTCTTTTCCTTCTTACCTTAGGTGCCTAGGTAGGTACTAAAACAGATGCAACGTGAGACTTTCTTTTTCCCTCCGAAACAGGAGTATTAGAAGCAACAATATTAAAACCAATAAATAAGAGTAATACCTAATAACGCAAGCCACTTCACAGGCCCTAAGTTTGAGGAACGGCAGTCCATTGCAAGCCGCGTAACCATCCTAATAAACTTCTAAAGCGCCGCCTTCGACAAAAGACCGAGTCCTTTTTCTAGTCAGACTGAGCCTTCCGGGAAACCCCGACACGACAACTGGGTTGTGAAGTTCTGCACAGCCATCTTCATTACCTAAAGGAAAAAAAGGTTGAGGGTTGCATTTAACTTCGGTGGCTCTGTTAAGCTTTAGGTACTCAAGTCTTGGCTGCATTGTAGCCAAGGATCGGGAAAACCCCCGTCGGAGACTTGGAATCCAAAACTGGTATAAGGATGAACGGAATTCTATTTCTGCTAGCTAAGTAACTTTAAGCGGAGACGCAAAACTCTATTGGAACTCTACTTGGTGTGATTCCAAGGTTAGTGGTAGCGATAATCGGTCGGAGCGAATACTATGGACTATGTATGTAGTACTGCCTATGCACTGGAGAAGGAGGAAGAGGGCACGAAGTTGTTTTAAAAAACTATATAGAAAAGGGAAGATTACCATAATTAATAACCGCTAAAACAAAACAACCCAGAAGATGAATATGCAAAACAATTCCAAAATGTTGAAACCCCCCCCCCCTTTCGCCCAAGTGATCAGATGTTGAGAAACTCTTTATGCCAAGCCGGTTTGACCAATCCTCATACGCCAGCCTGACAAAGCCAAAAGAACCTCTCTCCCTATGTACAATTTTCAATCTGAATTTTTCCTATTTTTTTCTTTTTTTCTTTCTTTTTTTCGTTTCTCCCCTTTGGTTTTTTGTTTTTCATCAATATATATATGCACCCATCACCGAACCGAAGGAGGTCTAGACGACGATGGCCGTGCGAGATACCGGGATCTCGTTGTCGCGCTTGACATCCAAAACATTGTTCAATATGATGCCGTGGTAGTTGCCGGCATTGCCCAGTTCTTTCTTGGCCAGATTCCGGAGCTCGTTACGAAGGATCTTTCCTGTCTGTTGGATCGGAAAACTAACGTTAGACTTGGTACTCATTTAATTTTGCAGACAGGATGATGGTAACTTACCGCGTTCCTTGGGATCTTGTCCATAAATGAGATACCGCCGGTGAGGTATTTGTATGGGGAAACCTTGCCAACTAGGAAGTTGGCGACTTCCTCTGCGGTCAGCGTGCCGGGTTGCCATGGGACAACGTAGGCTCGTGGACCCTCATCAAGGCCGCTGTAGTGAACGTCAGCGATCTGATAATTACACAGCGGGCGCCATGAGGCATTAAGATGGAAATAGAACGCGCAAGTGGCGTCCCAAACAGCAGAGAGGGCAAGCGGAAAAACGTACACTGCAACTCCGATAACACCAACGTCACGAATCTTAGGATGTTGCATCAAAGCTGATTCAAGCTCCACAGGCGAAACATGGTTGCCGTTAACCTTCATCAGGTCCTGGATACGCGCGTCAGCATGGAAATACAAAACGGCGCCCCGATAATCAGCCGAGTTCACGTGAGGAAGTAACTCACCTTCTTGCGATCGACAATGTACCATTTCCCATTGTCATCCACATATCCAATGTCTCCAGTCCGGATCCAATTATCGGGTCCCCGAAGTTGTCGAGTCGCGTCCTCATTTTTCCAGTATCCAGAGCTGGTGCTGGGTCCTCTGAGCCAGATATCGCCAACCTCGTTTCTGCCCAGGACTCTGGTCTCGTCCTCGGGGTCGGTCACTCTGCCCTCGTAGTTGACGTGTAGTTCTCCTACGCTGGACGAGTCATCGCGCTCAAGAGGGTGGTGTCCCGTAGCGGTTCCGGTCCTAGAAAATTAGGTAGTCAGTTTATATTCTCGAACAGTTAAACGGGATCGGGAGTTCATACTCTGTGAGTCCCCAGACGCGAGTAACTCTTTTGATTCCAATCCCCTCGAGCTTGAATCGTGCTTCCTGGCTCAATGGTGCGGCACAAGCTTCCAACGACTGCAGTGACCGCAGATCGTAGCGACGGCAGACGTCGACATGTTTGGCCATTTCCATGACGGCCGAAGCCCGCACCAGAGCATCGGTGATGCCATACCTCTGCACTGCCTCCACCACGGCGAGGTAGTCGTTGCGACGCAGCAAATACATGGGAGTGCGAAGCTTGGGGAAGACGACACTGCAGGTGCGGTGTGCCATGAGGTGGCTCATGTGCAGGGAACCCAGGGCATGACGGTTGTGACGGTCCGCGTACCAATCCGGGTCAAGGCTCAAGCGATGGATGAATGCCATGGCCATGGCAATGAGGTTGCGGTGCGAGATCTGGACGCCCTTGGGCTCTCCAGTAGTGCCAGAGGTAAACATGATCATGATCGTGTGGTTGTATTTCCTTTGCGAAAGGAGGCACTTGTAGCGGAAGTTGGAAGCGTCTTCGTCTGACGCCGCCATCGTCTGGAAGTGTTGGATCTCCCCCTCCGGGTAGCCAGTGCCATCGATAATATCATCGTCGAAAACAAAGATGCAGTCTTTCGAAAGTCCCGCTTTCTCGGCCGCTTCGAGCGCAGTAGGTAGGAGATGCCGGTTGGTGAAGAGAACTTTGGCTTCGACATAACTCATAAGGTGGCTAAGCTCATGTGCGTCGTACGCGGGGTTCGCTGGGGTCAGGATTCCTCCGGCCATGATCGTCCCCATCAGCACAGCGGGGTAGCAGAGCTCGTTCCGCGAAAAGCAGACAACCCGCTCCGTCTGCCGCAGGCCCAATCTCAACAGACCGACGGCCACCCGTCTCGACAGCTGCCGGTATTCGTGGAGAGAGATGGCGCGTTCGGGGCGTTCAGCATCGATCATGATCTTGGCTTTGCTGAGACGCTTCTTCGAGGGCCCAAACACAAAGTATGGAAGAGAACACTGGGGAAGCGGCGTTGACCACCGCGACTTGGTCTGGGAGGACATGATGCAAGAAATCTACCAAGAAGAAAACGAGTGGAGAGGAGGAAAGATCGAATATGGTCAGGATAAGAGTCTTATCAACAGTGCTTTTTGCAGGGAATCTCCGCATCCTACGGAGATCTAGGACAGTACTTAAATATTCCAAGATGGACGTTTATAATTTTAAGAAACAGACAGACCCGTAGGGAAAATGTGATCCGCGATGGGGGCCCCTCCGCAGCTGCGATGTGATGCGTAACCTTAGTCTCGTCGACTTGCTGTTTTTGAAGATCATCTAAAATTGGCGCGGAACACTTGCTGTGCGCAGTCCTAGGGCGCTTCGGATTGAAGCTGGAACGGCCTAGTTGTCTTGGCTGAATCTGTAGCTTCAGTTGGCTGTAGGAGAATATCTGTTGTAAAAGCCCTCCGTAAAGGCAACAAGGGGGAAAACCAGAATGACGGGCCAAGAACAGAGATTGCGATTCTCCACTACGGCTGATCCTGTCTTCAACACTCGTACCACATGTATCACAAGTTGGCAATGGATAGATGGAGAGGGTCAACGTGGGATGGTATCCATGAGCGACGGGCCACTTTGCGGACAGCACGGGTCCCACTCTATGGTTCCCAGAGGCTTGGATATTGCCCAGAAGCTGTCTGGAATAGCCCGGACCGAAGATTCGAAGCATAACACGAAGCTGTCCACGTCGATCGGCCGGTTGATCATCGGGTAAGGCACAATTGGCACTCCCCGGCGCATTTTTTTTTCCAAGAAAAACCGGCGCAATGGTGCCATTGGGGCCCGGAATGGGAACATCTGAAGTTTGTTCAAGGTTGTTTCAGGGGCTCGCGTAGCGGGCTGCCAAGAAAAAAACAACACGTAAGAAACCCCCAGCGGAGGCGACGGAGGACCGCGGGGCGTGTTTAAGCCCTCGCAAGCCTTCGCCAAGTATTTCTCTTGACTAATCTTAAGCCCGGGTAAGACCTTTTGGTGTTAAGAGAATGCCAAGCCAGAGTGATCCTCCGGATCAAGCTTTCTCAAAGGATCCCACTCCCCAGCGGATCCAAAGCTTTTATTTACTCTCGTTGAAGCAACCTCCAAAGAAATCACAAAGTCAGTTCCTATCAAGTGGGCTGCCCGAGATCGGAAACCATAGTACTAGGAAATAATCACTTAAGAGGGGATTTGATGAGGCCTAGTCGAGTCTATTGAGTCAGCTTACGCAGTAAACAACAAGCCAAGGCCCTAAAGGGCAATAGAACTCATCCTTTGTGTTCTGGCGATGTGAGTAGCCACAGGGCTTCACCTTGGCCGCTATCCCTAGGTAGAGGGGGCACTGGGGACTTGACCTCCGCGTCTGGTCAATCGACGCTCCCGGCCAAAGAACGTGTTCTCTCCTGAAGAACAGACCATGGCACTAGAACTCCCAATAGAAGCTTTTGATGTCTCAGCCAGCTCAGATAGGGCAGGGGGCCAGCACGTGATGATCGCCAGATCGGCGGTCGGTCATATGTTAGCCCCGTCCTGGATGCGCTGTTAGGCCGCCCGGAAACCCCAACCCCGACTCCACTGCCGCTCCACTTCACCCTGTTCTAACTTCCAACGAACACGGCCTTCCCCGAGACCAGCGTGTCCAGAACCTCCATCGCGCTTCCCATCAAATGCAAGCTGCCAGTCATCAGAGCCATGGGTGACGGACTGGCCGGCGTCTGTCCCTGGTTCTTCATGCGCCATCCGCAGTCGCAGGGCTCAGGCTGCGCACACACCCGATCGCCTCTTCAGATACCCTGATATCTTCCTCTCTCCCGACGGCTGTTCAGCACCTTCCTGGATGCTGTTGCACCTGCAGATCCGGGCAATTTCCCCGTGAAATTCGTCGAGGCGTGCTCCGCATTGAAGGCCTTGTCCGCCGCTCAGAGGATGTTGGTGCAGAAGATGACATGCGTGAAACGGTTCTGATTATCTGATAGTCCCGCCGACTCACAGATATTCCGCCGCAGCTGATGGAGCAACGGAGTCGCATTTCGAGTCTGCTGGTTGAGAACGTGCTCCGAGGACAGGTTGGCCCTAATGTTCTCAGCGAACCAGGCTCTCAGAACTCCTTGACAGTGTGTGCATCGTCCAAACGCCGTGTGACGCCATGTGCTTCACGTTTTTCGCCGCGTCCCGGCCAGGAGGCTTCAGCCAGGCCCTTGAGAGAATATTCAGGTAATGGAGCGCTTGTGATGTCATCTGGGATATCCGGATACCCCAAGCCACGCAGATGCTCAGCCGCGACAGCCGCCGCCAGACTGCTATTGATCTTGTTGAAAGTCCCCTGCAAGACCGAGGCGTATGGTAGAATATCGGATGAGTCTCGATAACCTTGAGGGCCACATTCTTCTCTACAGCGCGCTCTTTCAGCACCTCCAGTGGCCCGCTGGCTGTGGGACGGTGTATGCAGGAAATCCTTCCTTCATGATGCCTCCTTTCATCCAAGCGATCTTCTGGATGGTCTTCCCCAGCATGTCTATATGGTCCAATCCCAGACTGGTGATCGCACACACATTGGGCTGATGGAGTACATTTGTTGAGTCGTGCTCTCCTCCCATCCGAACCTCAACAATAGCAGTGTCAACTGCCTCTTTAAGAAACGTATCCAACACAAACAGGATGAGAAACTTAAAACAAGGCCCCGCAAGGGGATTTCTTGTCTAGCCCCAGCCCCTTCCATATTTCAGAGGAATTCTTCGTGCAGATCACTTCGGAGATAGGCGTTTTTGCCATCGGGACTTCACTTGACTCGCAGATGCGGGTCCGTTCTTGCACGGAGACCAAGGTGAAGTATAGAGTCCCAGTTTCCTGATGGGAGCATTCCCCTCCTGCACGTGCTCCCTGTTATTCGACAGTTCAGGCAGAGTGAGGAAGGATCAGAAGAGCGCACCTTTGAATCTTTGGGGGGGGGGATATCGAGGCAGGATCGAGAAAAACACCGCTGTGGATCTTTTTCCTTGACTTCCCGTAATGTGGATTGCATTGAAGCGGTCAAAACAGTGGCCTGTTGACCACACCGCAAGACTTGGTTAGATCACACAAAGATTGCCAAAGTCCAAAGCAGTACTTCAGGAACAATCACTACTGATGTCATATCACGTTGCCAACACCATTCTTGACATCTCAGGTATCGAAACAGACTTATCGCAGGTCTAAACCTCCCACCGAAGACGAAGTTAGAATCCACGGTATTGAGTTTTTCAATTGCTTTCTGTAAACTGCAAGCTAATGTTGACCCTGTATACGAAATATAAGAAAGGGGAAAGGTGGACGACATTGTAAGCCCTGTTTGCAGACATGACTACTGGCAGCGGACGTCTTAACTTTAACTGGACGCGAGATTTTTGTGATTTGTTGGAAAGCACGGATGTGGTGAACGTCAAGCACGAGTTCAACAGCCAACAATCCACTTCAGAATAAAGCTATTTATACTTGTATACAGATTTTTTTTTAAGCTTTGGCTTTTTGAGGCTTTCCCGTTCGCGGACAACCTACTGTGACTACGTAACTCCAGGGCTCATATGGGCTATACGACCGCCCCCTGGCTTTCTCTGGACATCCATCGATGATAATACATGGTATTTCGCTTCCTGCCGTTCTGGCATTTTTGGCCTGTGCACTGACTATCGTCTCAAATCACTAGCACTTTAGGCGGACGCGTGGCACTTGGTTGAGAGACCCTTTTCATGAGTCTTTGACGAACATCTGTCCCACAAAAGGGACCAACTTTACGCACGGCCCGAAACAAGCAATATGAATAGTATCGGACAGCCCTCCTCGGACCTTTCGTTTAGGCAAAGGGCGGGCCCAGCGACGCTTTTCCATCACGCTCCAGAGCCCTTGGGATTCGTACTCCGGTTTGCTCCGTCGTCTGTACGGTGTGAGTACCTCTCTTGACCTTGTATCCCGTAGCTGAGGACCTCCTCAGCCTTCTCTGCTGGCCCCCACCTGGGATAACAGGTTATTCGGCGGGAATACGGAGACCGCATGACCGCCCGTACGGTTCCAATTTGTCGGCAGATCTTCTGTTAGCCCTGAAGAACCGAAGCATTAGGTAAGTAGCAGCGCTTCCAAGGTTGGACACGCAGCGAGGTGGAGTCTGCAGAACCGGGGAAGCAGGACTGAAGGGGGCCCCGGGCCGTTGGAAGCTGGAAGGGGAGGTGGATCCGAACCAGTCTGAGGCTTCACTCCGCCGGTCCGGTCGGGGCAGCCGGCTCGGCGCCTCTGAGGTCTTGTCCCTGAGTGGACGGAACGTGCGCCTCGTGCTCCGCCCATGGAAAATTAAGCCTTGGGGCGATCCGCCCTGCGGGGTCTTGGCATTTTTCTTGGCATTTGCAGATCAGGTCCCACCGGATATCCGATCAACGCTGCCCGACGCGCATGCGAGACAGGCGACGAAAATGTTTTGCCCCTAGGGCCTGTTGTCGCAATCGTCGGGGACGGTCACAATTTGTAGAAAATGCGGCGAGTGCCCCCCTGGATATCCCTTTTTCCCTTTTTATGCGACGCATCAGAGTTCAGACTCTTGCGCTTCTTCCTCTATTTTATCCCTTTTACGTTCGTTTGTCTCCCGGGGGGGTTTTCTATGTTTTCTTTATTTTTTCCCCAACATAATATCCCAGAGCCCAATAATACCGAAGCTAAAATACCCGAGCACAGCGAAAACAAAAAAGGACAAGAAAAGGGCGCATGGAAGACGGACAGGTACCAACCTTCATGACAACCTAGTATACCGTTGGCACCTGCACCATGAGTCTCTCGCTCTTGAACTCGAACCGTTTAAGTAAGCCGGAGATGCTGGAGATCCGACCCTCCAACGACAGGCCCATAGAAGAGCAGTCGACGACAACCGCTGGCGAAAACGATCACCAACACCCTCCCGAAGAACCTCCCAAACATGCGGACGAAGCAGGTCCTCCAGAACCGGAGCAAGCAATGGTGGCTCCCCATACCGTGCTGTCAGAGAAGGAGAAGATCATAACTATCTGCATTGCTGCAACTGTCTCCTTCCTGTCTCCTGTCTCCTCAGACATCTACTACCCTGCTCTGAACCTTCTGTCAGAAGAACTCAATGTCACGAGGAGTACAATGAACTTGACCATCACTGCATTCATGGTAGGCCGTACAAACTTAGTTTCCAATCCATTTCAACCGACGTAAGCCCACTGAACGCCGTTCACAGATAGTCCAAGCCGTGGCACCTATCTTTATCGGAAGCTTCTCTGATAGCTACGGCCGTCGGCCAGCTATGTTGTTCTGTTTGGTTACCTGCGTCGGTATGAACATTGGCCTTGCTCTGCAACATAGCTACGCAGCCCTACTTGTCCTCCGCTGTTTCCAGGCCTTCGGAAGCAGTACTACAGTCCTCCTTAGCAGCGCTGTCACAGCGGACCTTGTCACCCGAGCGGAACGAGGCAAGTACATGGCCTACTCATCTCTGGGCCTTATACTGGGACCTGCCCTTGGCCCTCTTATCGGTGGTATCCTGGTTCAATTCCTCGGCTGGCAATCGACCTTCTGGTTTCTTGCTATCTGGTCCGGAGTGATGCTTGTGGTTGTGATCTTGATCCTCCCCGAAACGTGTCGCAGCGTGGTAGGTAACGGGTCTATTCCGCCACAGCGATGGAACAGGTCCATCAAGCAGGTGTTCTGGGACAAGCCGGTGCACGATGATAACGCAGATGCCGTAACCCTTGCTCCACCTGTCAAGAAGAAGCGTGCGACTCCGATGGACAGCGCCAGAGTCTCCTGTGAGAAGGAAACGGCCTGCCTCCTTATCTTTAGTGCGCTGCTGTTTGCCGGCTATTCCATGGTGCTGAGCAGTATGCCATCGCAACTGGGTGACAGGTACGACTTCAACTCCCTGGAGATCGGCCTGTGCTATTTGCCTTACGGTTTTGGCGCCCTCACCTCCCGATGGACGACGGGAAGCCTGATCGATTGGAACTTCCGCCGCCAGGCAGCCAAGAAGGGAGTTGAAGTCCAGCGCAACAAACAGCCCAACATGAATGAGTTCCCCGTCGAGGCCGCTCGGCTGCAGATAACCATACCGCTGGTGTACGCCGCCTGCGTCGGACTCATCGGCTACGGCTGGGTAATGAACTTCAGGACACACCTGGCGGGTCCCTTGATCATGCTGTTCATCCTCGCGCACGCCATCTCCGGTGCCACCAGCACCCTGATCACTCTCATCGTCGACTGCCATGTCGACCAGCCCGCGACGGCGACGGCCGCGGCCACTTTCTTCCGCTTCCTACTCGGAGCCGGCGCCGTCGCCGTCGCGGTGCCCATGACCAACGCCATGGGTGTCGGCTGGATGGGGACACTCATCGCGTTTCTATTGGTTGTCTGTAGCGGCATGTTATGGGCGGTCCTGATTTGGGGCTTCGAGTGGCGGCTGCAGTACAAGGCGAAGAAGGAGAAGAAGCAGGCGGAGAGGGAGCTCAAGAAGAAAGAGAAGCTTGGCCTTGGTCCTCTTGGAGTCAGTCAGGATCCGATAGAGAAAAATTAAAAGTAGACAGACTTTCAGGCTTTTTTTTTCTGTCTTTCTTTTATTGTCTCTTTACTTCTTTGATTTCTTTCATTCGTTTAGACTGAAAGTACCCCCCGCACCTGTCTGTTCTGTCGTGTATTTTTTTTTTATCTCCCTCTTTGTTTCTTCTTTTCATGTTCCTGCGGGCCAGTCGAGAAACTTCCCTATTTGTTGTTTGTCTTTCGCTTGTTTGGATTTTGGGTTTTGCGTTTCGCATTTATGCATCGTATTGCATCAAGAATGGGTCAAGAAATTGCATTTGCAAGGAGTACTGGGATTCAAGAGTGAAGATCAAAAAAAGAAAAGGAAAAAGAATAGGTACATTACATACTTTTTGCATTCAGGCTTGGAGATTGATTGATTGAAAAATATATATACTTTATTTTTCGTGTTTGGGTATCATCACTTCCCAGATCTTCTCTTCTTCTTCTCCGCGTAGCCTTGTAGGTCGGTGTCTTCAGTTGGCGGATCAAATCGAAGCTCGAAAAGAGTTTGTATATCATTGGATTAAGGGGTCTTGTCTCCTCCTTTGCAGATGTGGACGTGAGATAGCTGTTGATTTGATCAGAGAAATCACATCAAATCAAATCAGACGTTGGCTGCTACCTTACTACCCTGGCAACTTAGGTAGGTAGGTAGGGTACCTCGGTATAGTACTACTTGGATATGGTACAGCACCGCGAGACGCGGCAGCTTTGAACCATGGACGAACCTTAATTAGCACGGTCACTACCTAATCCGGCATATATGTTGGAATCTAGATCCACATTGACATTTGCTGTGATGTTCATTTATGTATAGAGGTACATATATTGTGGTTTACTTTGTTTTTACACTGTAAGGCACCCAATTGCATTATATGTATGCATATATAATATATATAAAAAAGAACACGGTAGGGCCAAATAAATATAAATATAAACAGGCTGAGGAAACAAGAGAAGAAGAGTCTAGGATATCTGAACAAGATAAGCTGAAGATATCTATTGACAATCAAGGACGATCGGAATCATCCATGCAAGATTTCTTTTTTGGAAATTTCGCGAGTATGTACGTCTTGAATGGGCTGACTAGTTGTATCATACAGTAGCGTTCACGGTTCATCGGTTCATCGGTTCATCTGCAAGAGTACAGTGCATATGGCCCGGGCACCGTTTGCAAAGGCCAGGTGTCGGGTCGGACAAACACCCCAAATACGGGTTCCACAATAGTGCAAACAGAGGTTTATTTTCTGTGCTGTAACAACACTCCGTGACGTTGTCACTAACTAGGTACCTAAATAGGTACTGTGCGTGTCGCATTACTGCCTGAAGTCCTCGAATCATTTGTGCTGCCTTAGTACAGGCCACGCTGACTCGCGGTGGGATTGTGAATTTCCAGAAATAGATGGGGGTTGAAACTAGTTGATGATCTTCACCGACTACTTACGGAGTAATGTAAATAGTAATTTTGACAATTCGCACTGACCAGACCAGACTAGACCAGACACGGATCTCTACTCTGTACTCCGTACGTACTGTACGAAGGATCGGATTCGGAGGGTTGCCAGTGAACTGCAACTGTCCTCACAACTCAACAACAACATTCTCATCTGATTCTCGCGCCACATCAAATCTCATAGTTCCTGCAGCCCCAGACAAGGCGGTCAATTTTGAATCTCTCTGCCCAACCGCCCGCCCCATATAGATAGGTGAGACACACAGCGTAGCGGTGAGGAGGGGGCCAACTTGCCAAGTTTGATTCCGATCCCGAAATTATCGACAACAATGAGTTGTTGGTGTCTTCCAATTGGGTCACCGGCTTTCCTTTCCCCATGCCAAGAATTTTGGAAGAGTTGAAGGAAGGAAACGCGAGGTGAGGTCAGCCTCGGGAACCCGCCTCGATCTGGGGACGCATCCGTTGTCAAACTAGTGATGGGGCTCTTCGGGGAACTTCCGATGAGAGTGTGAGGTACTATTTCACTCTGGTTACTTACCTACGGAGTAGGCCTGGGGCGCGGAGTCGGGAGGGAAAGACTAGGTTTTAGGAGTAGTAGTCTGTGTTACTAGTTAGGTAGTTTCAGCCTTACTACCTACGCTAAGAAGGCAGGTTCTAGAATGATCTATGTTGTGCTGTTCGAGGGCTTATCGGGTTTCTAGAATGAAGTGCCTGATATGCGATGTGGAGGAAGCAGGGCAAGTCAGGGGTAAAGTAAAGGCCGTTCATGTATGCAGGATTTGGTGAAATTTGGCTTTAGAAGGACTATTTTGGATGATTCTTGTGCCTTTGTCTTTTTCTTCTTGGGCTTTATGTCTGGTAGATGGAAGTGTGAGCTGCTGTTCAAACATTTCAAGTAGTTTCCAGCTGGTGTGAACTTGAGAGTATTGATTGTTCTGTCAAATGACATGCCAGCTTGAGCGCCTATCTGGATGGGAGCTGCGGACTGCTCAAGAAATTGAAGATTAGCACCCTTCCAATGCCAAGTAATAGGCTTGACCTTTGCATCCGACCATTTCACCTCCGCTTTCAAACGGTCTGTTCCTAAAAGGACAACTGCCTCAGGACAAAACCCTAGCAAAGCTCTCTTCGATCGCAGCTCCTCCAGGTTGGGAGTCTTCAACAATGTGCCTTTTACAGCAGTTGACTCTGAGGCCTTGAGTTGAGAGTCGTGCGAGGCAGCTTCAAGGCGCCGTAGGACCCTCTGGTCACCAATTTCTCGAATCGGAACCGGAGCTGTTGAATATCCATGAGGACTAGCCCGGAATTAATCTGCACAGGGCATTCAACAGCAGCAAGAATGAGCATGTCATTAAAGTCCACATCCAACCAGCAGTTTGGACCAGGCTCAGTGGATGGCTCTAAAACTATGATTGCCGATTTGAAGAGTTGATTCCAACAGTCAGTGCGTCCTAAGGACCCTGTTGTCTGATTGCAAGGATGCAGGACGAAATTCTGCCCGTCTAACTTCCCGGTTGAGAGACAAACCGATCCTGGGACTGGATGCCTGAACGTCAGACATTCATATCAAGATATCGTGCAGTTCTGGTAGCGATTCAGAGAAAGTGACGGCAATTCTCTGCAGTTGTGTCTCGATCACCATCTCCTCATTCCCTGTCCCAAGGCACGTAGTCAGCACTAATCTTGTGAGTCAATTCCGTATCCTTTTCTATCACCTACCGTAAACTCCTCCATTATCTTCCAAAGCCCTAACGATGTTTCTCAGTAGGCTAGTTCCCAAACTTCCATATGTCTTTCGAAGGTAGCTCTCGCATGATAACACCTCCACAGTATTCTGCTTCCTTGTCAATGTGAGTGTGTTGGATAGATAACCCTCTTTGTCCGGTACATCTTTGACAACTAAGGGAAGCTCCCACATAGATGCCATCCTCCTATCCATCTTCTTTGGTGGCTGAAAATCATTAATTCTGTACTCAGCGGTGCTGGAGAGGAGGTTGTTGCTGCTGAAACTAGCATCATTTAAATGTTGCCATCGAGAAGCGAGTTTAGGGGTTTCTATTTTTGTCTGTGACGCTTGCATGGGGCAAAAACTCAGGCTATTCTCTTTGTCCTTCTTTATTTCCGACGCCTCAATGACGGGCTCGCCCTCCCGCAATCGTCGGGAGCGTGCAAAAAGCTCTTCCCGGAAATCATCCGAGACCTCTTGTTTGATGATGATATAGTTACTGTTGATGTGTTTCCGGTTGAAGGAATCAGCGATGAGGTATTTCTTGAAGGATAATTGATTAAGGGAATCGTGAGAAAGGGGAGAAGAGACATGATATTACTTACACCGTCCCATTCCCAAGGTAAGTGATAGGCGACCAGGGTTTCAGGGAGAAGATTCTTGCAATGGATAGGTCCGCTAAAGGCAGGATTACAATACCTTTATCCACCCCGGTCGAGGAGTCACAGTTTCTCCGTGCTCTTTTTAACCGACCGTTGTCGAAGACAGCGTCGCCTGTCGTTTACTAATCCTCTGACCGTGGCATACTGCCTCTTTTCTTGTGATGTCCTTCCGGAGGCTCTCACTGTGCCGTCTCAGCTGTTGATCCCGGATCGTCAGAGCCATGAGATCATCAGGGTCGTCACTCATCACTCTCTCTCGACCCCAATTCCCCATGCGATGATGGAGCCAACGAATCAGCTTGATTTCGATCATTCCTATGATGACTCGATTTTATGCGAGCTTTGATCATTGATGCCATCACGCCTTGTGGTTGGCACAGGTATAGTTGCCCGGGAATATTGGGAAAAAGTCGTTAACCAGTAGATAAATAGGTAAGCGACGATAGGTGAAGCCTAACGCTGAATTAAAGAAAGAGGATAGAAAGTGGAATGAAATAGGATTGTTATAGGCAATCAGCCTTGCAGCGGTCTCTCAAACGCAGCTGGTGGTGCGTTCGCCAATCATAATCATTTTCAGAGAGCATCCTGTGCAAAGGCGATGCCCCGAGCCCTGCTGATCAGTCCTAATCGATATCTCGACGCGAGAAAAGGGGGATATGTGGACAATAGCTACCTGACACGCAACGTAGGAGGGATAATGTCTGACAAGGCCCTAACTAGGTAGGTAGTCGGCCGGGAGGTCGGACCGGCTGGAACCAGAAACCAGGCCAAAATAGAATCTATTTAAAGCAAGTCCAGATGATGATTTTTTTATATCTCTTTCTCCTCTCGTCTTCCTTTACGTTTGTACAATTCTTTTCCTCTCTGAGCGGTGGTAATCCAGCGTAGTTAGTAATGGGTAGATTCAATATTTACACTACTATATCATATACCTGTCTTTCGTCACCCCTCCTCTCCCCTGCTCTCTATTGGCTTGGCTTGACAAGTTGCTTTTTCCTAAAACCATGTTATTTTGAACCTACTAGAGGGTATCCAGGCACTACTAATTATAGGCCGCAGACCCTAGACAAAGCTACCTAAGTCCCAGATCGCAATATAGCAAAAGCCACTGAAGCGGCGAGTTACCAAGGTGCCTTGGACAGGAGGGGGTACTGAGCGATCTGACTCAGTCGTGTAGAGTAGATTACTGTAGAAGTACATGTACAATATCCATCTCGGCAATGCCTTACTCTATGGGAAGGTCATCATATAGTAGTGGAAGTAGAATATCCGCGCTAAGCGCGCGCATGTCAGAAGTGGAGTTCTCAACACTTAATATGTTCCTCCGGGGTAGGGAAGAGTTATCATGTATGCGTGATAACTCATTTTTCCCCGGAGATAGTCCCAGTAGCAGTTAGTAGGCAGACAGGCAGGCAGGCAGGCAGCAATATGAATGGATAAACAATCATCAGGATCTTGGTGACATTTCATAGTCATCAGCTAGGGAAAAGACTTGGCCAGCTGGATGGAAGAGAAATAACGACAGGAAACCTTGCCATATACAACGCAACTGCTGATCTTAGAGCGTTTTCCGCTGCCCAGGAAGGCCTTACTTATTACTAGCTATAGACATAATAAGTCAGCCCTGTTGTGTTTTGCTCTGTACGTACACAAATCTAAGTTTGTCTGGAATAGGTATGTACGGTGGTAGTGCTTACTCTTAGTCATGATTATATCCAATTTCATAAGATTCCTACATGGTATATCCATAATCAATCATAGCCATGTTGACTCTACTTACATGCGCATGCGAACCGTACTACTTGAGGCTGACGGCGGTGGTGCTGGTGTTGGTGCTCCTTGGTGGATTGATTGTGGAGGTCACCCCGCCGTGGGGCCGGCCCTAGAGAAGAACGCACACCCAGGAGGAAGGTCGATCGATATGCGGCACGGTATGAGAAGGAGGTGTTTATCTCCGGGGGTTTTCCGCTTATTGCGGATCTGGTTGTATATATATAATATTGGGGTATCGCTCTCTTCTCTTTATTTTCGTTTCGTGGCTTCTAACCCGGTGCAGTGCTTTGGATTAAGCGGCGGGATAGTACACATTTTACCTGATTGGTCTACGATATCCGTTTATCTGAGACCTGTTTTAGCAATCATCTCTTACACGGTTTACGACTCGAACAGAAGCATGTCTGGCTCCGACAAACTCTCGCCTTTCCACCTCATCCAGACTGACTACAAGAAGGTCGGTGAGCGTGGCATCCGTTCGGACATTCTGGTGCCCAAGGACTCCTTCACGGGGAAGCGACCTGTCATCCTCCGTTTTCACGGAGGTGGATTGGTAAGACACATACACGTACCTAGGCATTATCGGGGGAAAAGGCGACTAATCTGACTCAGATGGCGTCGGACTCCCTCTTCCTCGAATGGTTTCCCCAATGGCTACTCGACCTTGCGCAGCGGCACCACGCCGTCATATTCTCCCCGAACTATCGATTCATACCAGAGGCCACGACTCTCGATGTCTTCGACGACATTGAAGATTTCTGGACGTGGGTGCACTCGCCGGCGCTGGCTGATCTTCTGTCCTCCGGGCCTGCGCCCACACAGCTCGACCTCTCCCGCATCATCACAGCGGGCGACTCCGCTGGCGGCCTGCTCAGCATCACGCTTGCACTGTCGCGTCCGGACGAGATCCGCGCCTGCACAGCCGCATACCCGATGCTTGACGTGCGCGCTCCGCACTACTCCACCGCAACAGACGACACGGTCTTTATCGGGGTCCCGCGGTGTCCCGAGTCGGTGATAACAGAGCACCTCGAGAAGATGAAACCCGAGGACGCAGCATTACCCGCCTTCCCGCCCGCCCGGATCCCGTTCTTGGCTGCGGCTTTCCAGCACGGCCGGGTGTTGGAGATCTATGAACGGGGCACGGAGAATTCACCTCGGAAGGGACTTCTTTTCCCGATTGAGCGGCTGGACAAAGACGCAAAGTTTCCTCGTGGCGGCGTTTCTATTATCCATGGCATTTCAGACCGTGCGGTCCCCGTGGAAGGGAGCAAGGAGTTCGTTGAGAAGGCCCGGGAAGTGATGAAGGGAAAACAGGGTGGTGATAAAGTGGTTCTGGCACTGCGGGAGGGCGACCACGGATTTGACGGGGAGGCAAACCTGGATGATGAGTGGCTGCAAGACGCGCTGAAAGCTGCGGTGGAGACCTGGCTGGAGTAGATGATGGATATGCCAAAACACGTAACAACACACAATTGGATAGAAATATCATGCGCCGCACGCAGTGGGGGTGCACAATTGGTCGGGATTCATCTGCTCATGCAAACTGGGGCGTATACTAGCAAATAGTAAGCATTGAATGGACACGAGCTTGAGCCAGCTAGAAAATCTGGAGCTGGTAGCACTGTTGCCGATGAGAGACGCGGTAGGCGATCTGCGATGATGGACAGGGGAGAAGAACCAGGGGATAGAGAGATCAATGTCCTGTTCAGCGTGGTATATTGAAAAGACCAGATTGGACTTCATGCTCAGTGGCAAGACCAATGCTAACGAGGCTGTCAATGCTGGTGTCGACGTCGTGCTGAGGCGCTGGCTGCGGGGAGAGAGGCGCGCAGCCGATGATGGCCGCGATAAGGCTCCATGGGGCCGACCAATCCAGCCCCGCCTGTGCTCGCTAAAGCCAGGGAGATCATCGCAGGACACAATGTCCTGCATCAGCTGCGTTGCCATCGACGTTCAATCTTCCAGCTCGAAGGCTCCAAGAGAGTCCATGATGTCTCACAGTTAAGTCCAGCACGTCTTCCGGCGTGCGGCTGCCCGACGACATGATGGTCCGAGCTTTCCTTCCTCAGGCTGTGTAAAGCCTCACTCTCGCCTCAACTGGGCCGCTGGGCTGTTCGTTCTTTTGACGTTGGGCTTCAAAAGCTTCTGCTGAAACTCTCTGTTCTTGGTTCCATGTTGTCCACCAAATTCCGAAGGGTCCTTTGCACACCGGTTCTTGCTTCATCCTCTCATTCTCAGTACCGCTCAGCGGCGGAATAGAATTATCTTGACCACTTTTTCCTGGATGTTATTTGGCCTTCCTTGCACATTTGCCGGGCACACCGTGGAATTTAGACAGCCCGAGGATGTCATCTAACGGGCAGACCGGTTGCAGCTCGCGCCTTCTGGCGCTCCCTTACGAACTTCGAGACATGATCTACAAAGCCGTCTTTGCAGAAGACGACATCTGTGAAATCAAACGGAAACCCATCCGCATCTGGTGTGAGGTGGAAAGCCAGTGGCTGATGATAGACCGACTGTTGCGGAACCCTGTCGTGACTGGACACTACCAGCATGTTAACTGCCAGAATCAGATCCTCCAGATTGCAAGATCGGACCTGTACCTTAGCTGGGCGCCTCTGACCATATCAGAACATTTTCCATGTCCGGGCTCCCTGGCCGGCTGTACGGATCTCAACCTTCTGCTCACCTGTCGCCAGATCTACCACGAGGCACGTATCCTGCCGTATACCCAGAACTGGTTCCGGACGTGGCAGCTAGGCAGCTTCTCCAACTTCACGTGGTGCCTGAAGAGCTGGCAGGTCCGTTCCATCGCACATTTGGCCATCTGTATCACGGAGGATTTTGGGATGCACAAGAATCTCGCGGAGTGGAATGAGATGTTCTCCCTGATCGCGGAGTCCTTCTTGGGCCTGCAGACGCTGTCTATAGAGATGCATCTCGACAATTATACCGAGTCCAGTCTCAGAAGTACGTTCTGGGATGGAGGTCTTCTAGAGTTGGACCGCCTGAATCTGAAAGGAATCCAGCTCATCTTGCACGGCGCGACAGAGCAAGAGCCATATTTTAGATATGCTGCCGGCGTACAAGTCGGGCCTCCTCGATTTCATCACGTTTCCCAGCATTCTTCAACCAAGGAGGATACTCGTGCATCCCAAGAGCCTGCTGAGAGCTCTGTGGACGATGGTGCTGTGGAATCGTCAGCATGCCCACAGCCAGTCAGCTTCCGACACGCCCGGAACGTCCTGCGCGCTCGTTATGGGGACGTGAAAGATGCAGAGCGTGATCAGCGTCTCTTTTTCCGCTTCTCACCGAACCCCAACCCTCTCTACGTCCGCAATCTCATCCGTATGCTTCCAAGGCGTGGTCGAACGCATGCGGATATCAGGCGCGAGGACATGCTGCAGCGGGAGTATTCATTCCACAACGCGTACGAGGATTCGGACACGGAAAAGGAGCATCCTATTATCGGTTACCAGTTCCGTGAAAACACCTCAGCTGACGAAATAGCTCGGGGCCTTCAGAAACTGCGTGTTGCCAAAGAGCGGTTGATCGAGTCTCATAAACGGTGGGGACCTGTTTACCAGTGGGAGGCTCAGAAGCGGCTTCGAGAGCGAAGAATTCGACGTCAAACCCGTCCCGACGCACCATCCCTTGGACGAGAGGTGATCAGAGCTCCAAGCGTACAGAGTGAGGTCGACGAACTCGAAGAGGAAAACCGTGGGCAGTGGAGGCGTCGCCTTATGGAGGAGACGTTTTCTCCCTTCATTGAATCATTTCCAATTGAAGGGGACTTTTGTCCTATTGGTTTGCCCAAGACAGGTCATCATACTTGCATAGATTGTCCTCGGAAACACGACAATCTCCTCATTGATACGAAAGGCCGATGATTGAGGGTATTGATATAAATCCACTTTGCAATTGTTCAACAAACCGATAATACCCATGAATAATTGTAGCAAGTTAATATACATGTGTCACATAAATGTCTGTTTCTAGATACAGATATCCAATCGCATATATTGCGCGAGTTCTCCAGTCGCTTGAAGGCGGAAGATAAAGTGGGGACAGTGGGCGCCTAGAACGTTCCTGCATATAATAAGTTTCCAACAACATGCAGTTTCTGCTACATCTTGTTCGACGCGGTGCGCGGCATCCAACTCGCAAGGAGAAAGACCTTAGGGATCATATATTTCGGCAACACTTCAGCTATGCGCTGCTCGACCTCTGATACTTTGGTGACCGCATAAGGATCCTTTTTCGCGTCGCCGAAGTCCAGTTCCGCCTTGGAAGGCGGCGTGCTTGCAGGATAATCGTCCAAGTACAATATGCACCCAGAACGGGGTCTCTTTTCCATCGATCGCGCCCAAAAGGTCAATCACAATAGCGTCGTTCGGCGTGAAGCACTGTCTCGCTTGGTTCCCGACCTCGCCAGCCTCGACTCTGCAACCGTCGAGCTTCAAAATAGTATCCTCACGTCCGATATAGTCGAGCGTGCCATCAGCATTCAGTCTGCCGAGAGTGGTGTCGGGTGTGCTGGTGCTGAGCGCCAGTACGACGACCTGTCAGCTGTTCTGGCGCAAGGGACTGCGTGTCGGAGACTCTGGTCAAATTCTCAAGAGCCGACCACTGGTGTATCTGCGACCGGCGTTAGAGTCATGGGACTCCTTATCTCGCAATGGTCCCCTGATGTCCCGTGGTTGGACATTACAAGAGCGTTTGCTCAGCACAAGAACCATTTTCTTCGGAAAACATCAGATCCACTGGGAGTGCAATAGCTGTCTCTTCTCGGAGGGTTCCTGCAGTTCTGTTCAGGAACAGTCAATCATAAAATCTCGGCCGGAACCAGAGAACAAGTGGAAGCACTGGGTTACCGGTCTTAGCAGAAGTCGAATCACCCCCAGAATTGTCAGTCGGCGACTTGGCCGTGTCACGCCGCGAAAGGGGTCCGTTCAGAAGATATTCAACGACAACCTATGGCATTAACTGTTCAAACATTCTCTGGCAAAGCAATCGCAACACCTGGGAAATGTCCGAAATGTGGTGTCATCTTGTCGAAGAATTCACCCGTCGCAACTTGACAGTGCTTGATGACAAGCTTCCGGCGCTCGCAGGCTTGGCTCCCTCGTTCCAAGAGCACTTGAAAAGCCGATACGTTGCTGGAATTTGGGAGTCACAGCTGCACTCTATGGATGTGTTCGGGTGATATGTTCCTGACCCGAAAAAAAATCCAAGATTGCCAGATCGTATCGCGCTCCCTCCTGGAGTTGGGCGAACGTCGATGGCCCATCAAATGGCGTCGTGAAATCGATGCGTGCTGTACGGGTTCGATAATCGATGTGCAGATTGAACGAAAAGGATGCGATCCGTACAGCAGCGAAGTCCTGGCTGGCCTGGATGTTTGACCCTTTCGACATGCGATCTGTTTGTCCTCGGCCCGATAGATTCGAGTATTTCCCGGATTCTCTCGAATATAGCAGAGTCACTTCACCATATTGTATATGCATGATGTTTGAAAATCGGGAGCATGCCACTCGGCTAGGCAGTTTTGGCCGCGGGAAGAGCGAGTCATTAATATAGTGTGAATGTTCGGCACAACCCTTCCCACAACAACTGCTCAATGAGATAACTAGACCTCTATGTTAATGGTATACGTCTGTTTATGTGTAGATATACCAAAAATCCATGTTTATCTATTTTCTCTTCTGCTGTGTCCGCAGCCTCCAGACCTCCAGAGCTCCAAACGGTGAAATGACAATTCCCACTAGATGAAGAGATGCTATTATGTGCTAGGTCGATTCTATAGCCTTCCAACAATGAAAAACGAAAAAAGAGGCTAATGTTTTTGGAACATGCTGGATAAAACGGATCCATCCATAGGTGGCAGGTTCCTGTTGGGCTGGAGTGGGCGAGATTGACAACTTGGCAACTGGCAACTGGATGGTATGTTTAGTTGCAGTGCTGTGAGAACAGCAATATTCCTGTTTTATGATAGCAGCTTCTCCTGGTAAATGTGGTACTTTTATGCCAGATCAGCAGGCTATTATCCGCCTCTAAATGAGATGTCATATGTTCAACAGCTCCAGTAACCTCCAATGCAGGAGGCACTGCTAGTTGGCCGGGAGGAATTGGATATATGTGAAGATTGGAAGGATGCAATCTCCATAGGAGTGGGGGAAAAAGAATTTTATAGATACATAAAACACAAAGAGTATGGCTTGAAGGTGCTCTAGGATCATCCTTGGCCTAGTCCAGAATCTTTAAAGCATATAGAGAACCTAAGATTACAATCTGAGCAGAACACAGACTGACAGATGCAAAACTTGTAATCTTTACTGCTGTAGTATGGGGGTGTTTACCTTCTTTGTTTTGATTTGTTGGATTATATTTCCAGGGTTTCTTACTGTGTTCCTGTATGCCTATATTATATCACTCCGATTGGGTCTTTGTTTTGCTGCACCTGATGTAACTTTTGGCTAGAAGGCCCCTCTAAAGTCATCGGGCCACTGACTAATGTTCAGCAGTTATTAACTAGAATCTAAATTCTGCGCCGTATAGCAAAACAGGTCGACATCAGCATAGATTTGTCCGCATAATTTTCATCGTACATGGTTTTGATGAATCATATCTGAGCCCTCTCAATTTGTGCATATAGTTGCTGTGATGGCATTGTTTGAAGCCATCAATCTCCACCATCGGCTGACGTTGTTGGGACTTGTTCATTACTGAATCGTCTCTTTCGTCACCCCTCCCTGCAACATAGCGGCTTGGACCATACCCATGTGATTTTGAAGCTATTGGAGGGTACCCAGACACTATAATAGATCACAAATCCTAGGCAAAGCCAGCCCAGATTGCAATCTAGCGAAAGCGGTAAGCTAGGTAGCTTAGACAGGTGGCAGGGAAGTACCGAATGATATGATTCAGCAGTGTAATTGGTTTAACATATTTCTAGAGTGCGTCAAAAGTGTCTAGAGGTTATGGATCACCCTGTTTGCCTTCCGTACAAGACCAAGATGAATCAGCATCCTTGAAAAACTAAAATGTTCACAGCCTCGGCTAAGTCACAGCCTGGAGAAATGACAATTTGGCAGATATGCCGAGGGCGACCCACGCCCTGCTGTATCCATAATAGTACGCAGTAGTATTAGGTAGTTCTTGCCCATTCACCTCACTCTGTACCCGTTGCTGAGTAGGTTCAGGCCATTTTATGCAGGGGAATGGTGAACATGGAGAAGGAGATCAGGGCGGCGCGTAAAGGGTGGGCTCAATCGAGTTGGAGAATTTGAGTGGTTTATGCAGTCTGAAACTTCTGCCGATTGCTGCTGTGGCCCCATCAACGTTGAAGAAAAGCCAATGATTGAGGGCATTGATTATCGATAACACTGAAGCTAGCCAAGCTGGATAAACGCGTCACCTTGGTGGGCTATTGTCTTGTGGCTGGCTGAAGACGTTTATCAAGCTGTGATGAAATCGTTCTGGCTTGTCCACGGAATACCTACTTTATGTTGCATAACTAGTACATATATATACGGACAGTTCAGCTTGGGCAGACATGCCCACATGCTCCACTCCACTCCGTGGTCCGAAATATGGAATCTCTTAGCTTGAAATTATGAACTGTTGGTGACGGGGGTACTAGGCCGGCGAACTCGCCTACCTACTTGGCACCTCTCACTCGTCCTAGATAGGTAGTTGTTAGATAACTTCCATTGATTAGAGAGTTCAATTCGAAGATTTCCCTCTTTCTAACCAACTCTTTCTCTGAGCAGAGAAAAGAATGACTAACACCAAAGGCAAATGCAAAAAGGGTAGTACATAGTAATCATGTCCCAAGAACAACTGAGTGACAAAATTTGCATGGCATAGGGAAAGTGTCAAGTATAACACACGCGAACGAGCGTATATCTTCAGCCCCTCTTAACACATGCACAAAGTGTCTGGACACCAACATCACAACTTCCTAGCTCACAATGTCATATGGTTCTGCTTATATTGGTTGTGGGCCAGAAGGGCCGTTTCGCATAGAAGAAACCTCTCTACTCCATTCACGTATCTTTGCATTGATCAAATCCATAATTATCTCCAGGCTGCGGCAGTTATCAGTATTTATTAGTCATGAAGCAAACACGGGTAAATTCTTCCATGGGTCGATCACATACCGGATGATATACCAGCCCACAGTATCTACCATTACCCGGGTCGGTTGCCTGGAAGATGACTCTATACTCGTAAGGCCTGCCGCCACCATAGATCCTTCCGTCCTTCATGATGGGAAATTCGATCAAGCTCCCTCCCTCAGGGGGACAGTTTGGAAAGGGGAAGTTCTCATCGTTTCTGAACTCCCTAGGATAGCCTCCTGTAATGATCGAGCTTGATGTTGAGCAAGGAGCTGGTAGCTTGTCAAATCGAGAGGTTTCTTGTTACCTGGCTGAGGCCCATTTGGGTTGAGACCATTGTCGACCCCTCTTTGTGCTGCGTCTTCGATCTGAAAGTCATTGAACTTCTGGCCACCTGAGAGAGTCGGTTAGTGTCCCATAATAATGAAAATTGCAATACGCAAGCAAGACTTACCACAGTCAACTTCAGCGGTGGGTAGATTGGAAATAGCTCTTTTCACTGGCTTGTTCGAGACTGGTGTGGCAGTGGCAGTTCCAAGAAGCAAAAGAGTCAACACTGAAACGTTGAAGAGCTTCATGTTGCAATTGAGTAGTGCTTTTCACAAGAGATGCAGTTGAAAATTTGTGATGCGATATGCCTGCCACCGAGAATGAGAGGACTTCTAGCTCTCTTTTATACCATGTCCAGGTTGGTTATACTTTAGATTCCAGCACATCCCCAAACGCAGTTACTCAACGGCCCCCAACTCACTGCCTCACACAGTGGCAGTCTTGCAAACAACCAGGAGGCCTGATGGAACAGAAGCTGTCATCCTGCAGTAGAATCAACTTGACCAGTGTGCTCTGCCACATGATAGATCTCAAGGCCAAGACTACTGCAAAATGACTCGCGACAAGAAACTTCCGAGGACACCAGTAGTATGTGAGTGGCTTTTCCAGGTTCAGGTGAACAGTGAGATACTTTATATAGTAAAGTGGAGATATGAACAGTCTTTTGAACCTTTCAAAAACCAGACATTTTTGGAACATGCGGCTCAGGAGCGGGATCATCCATGGGGGGCCGTGGGGGCGGGATCCCGTGGGGGCCGGGCGGGGCGGGATCGACGACTTGGCAACAGGTGACACTGCCATCATTCCATTGGGGGCCTAAAGACGGTGATTCAGATACTTCACATGTGAGGTATATTTGACCCGAAACCATTCCCTTATAGATCGTACAGTCACAGAAGAACGGGCCACTCAGAATCAACACTTTCTCCAAGCGGATTAGCAACCCTTCCCCAGCAGGCTATCACTGCCCGCTGTGCAACTGCGGCTTTGATTACATGCCCGCTAGATCTTTTCAGCTCGCCGCGCGGCATTGGTACCTGTACGAGGCAGGTACGGCCCGACTGGACTACCACCTATATGCCATCCAGCTTCCTGCACCCAGAATCGAACTACTTCCATAATATCCATATCCATACACCCATCAGGTCGAGATCACCTGTACCGTCGGACATCTCCAGAAGTTACTCGAAAACACGTTTCTAGCAACGTGACGCGGAGCCCGCAAGATGTATCAACCCTGGTTCATCAATAGGACGGGCAGGGCCAAGGAATACCGTGCGGCACGATCTTACGTGGAACCTCTCCAGCAATTGTTATCAGGCGCCATCGGACCTGAGGTTGCCGTGACGCGTTTTGATGCAATCCCTTTCCATCATGGAGACTGCAGTTGGGCCCTTTGGAACCTCGTCTTCGACGCTGCGGCTGTCTTTCCAGAGACCCACTCAGCACTTGTTTCCCTCTTGCTGAAGGCACAAGAACTGTCGCAGAAACAGCATGCCCGGCCTGGCACAGTATATGAATGGATCAATTGCTTTGGATCAATGTGGGGTGACAAGTACAGCACATTCTGGGCATGGCGTGATGGCTCACACGGACCGGCAAGGATGACTCTTGAGGAAGAACCACAAGCAATACGGCTGGATCAAAAATGGATCAATTTCAATGCCTTCTCGGCCAAACTGGCGGCGACCCCTTTCCGACCCCGTTCTGGCATCAGAAAGGAAGGCGTGCTGAGACTTCGGCAGATTCTCGAGATCGATCCTGGTCGATACTACGAGGAACATGCCAAACACAAAGGCCCAGGTTTAAGAGGCCCTATTTTGAGCGCCCAGGAGAAGTTCGGATGCGATGTGTCTGCTGCTGCTCAGTGGGTCATACATGCAGGACAAGTCACCCTGAAGGCTTACGATGACGCAGATGCAAATAAGGAGAAAGAGAAGCTACACTTGCCTGCCAAAACTGATCTGTGGGATGGCGATGCCGGAATGTCTCTTGAACGATGGAACCTGTGGAAGACAAGGTTCCAAATCATGGCTGATTTCGAGGATCTCAGCGTGGATGCACGGACGGTGGCCAAGGAGGCTGCTCAGAGTATGGACCAAATTGCCTAAAAATGCTCTCTCAAGTATGGCTTTCCTTGAATTCTGATGTCATTTCCTCAGGGCTTTTCAGGATGATGTGTATGCTTAACTCATTGAGCCAATCAATTAGTCGCCAGCTACCTGATGTATCCTGGCAACAATACGAAGAAATCTATTACTTACTTGATTGTTCGGAGCAAAAGAGTATTCGCGACCGAAACCTTCACACCCAGACGATATTCATCTCTGTCCAACGTAACGGTACTGTAGTAGGCTTTCTCAGATTCATGAACCCAATCACGAACAGTTCGATTCGACTAGACAAATGCTCCCTTCTAATGTTCGTATTCTTGAAATTGGATGATTCTAACAAGGAATCGATGACGGATAGTAGATGGAAAAGTAAAACTGTGGGCATGGTGGAAATAGACACCTATCCTTTTCAAAAGGGATAGAACTCCCGCCCTGGTCAGTGCAGACGGTAAACGAAGCACATGATCCATGAGGGAACAACTAAAACTAACCTCCCACAAGATTATTGACTAGGGTAGCCGTGGTTCAAACGGATCTCACCCTCATCAATCGCCATTTGTCGCAAAGAGTAAATCTCGACTAAGAGTATCTTTTTTATATATCTACTTGGGTACCTAGGTAGCTATGCTCACTGCTACTAGTAGAGGGTTTCCAAATTCTTTCTTCTCCTTGCAGTCAGTCACTAACTCGACTGAATAACAGACTCCTACCCCTGAGCTTCTTGGTGGAATCAACCGTACTATAGGCCCTGACATCATCCTACCGAGTGGATTACTCTCCTATTCGAGTCAGCATGCCTCCTGTCCTTTCCTCTCCCCATACGCCTCACTCATACATACAGACAATACTACAGAAGCTATTTACATCGTCAACTCGTTATATCATATCATATACAACACCATCGTTTACTTCCTTTCACTCGCAAACGCGCAGCTGCCCATATCCATCTTGACCGGCTTCACCTCGGGCCTGATATCAAAATCAAAGATATCCATCGGGATACCCATAGTGGTACACGCATTCGGGATATCCACAATACCAGCAATATGTCCCTGCACGGGCGCACAGCTCAGCAGCAGGTAGATCTGGTAATCATCGTACCCGTACCGACGGAGGTACTCGATCACGCGGAGACAAGTCTGTCGGTACGCGACGGTCGTGTCGAGGTAGTGCTGCTTGCCGTTCTCGTCGACAGAAAAGCCCTCAAAGGTGAGGTAGCGTCCGGGTCCGAACTGGGGCTCGACGGGACCGGGGAGGAAGATGGGGGATTTCATGCCCATCTGGGCCATGCCGTCTTTGATGACGGTGAACTTGAGCGTGATGATGCCGGCCATCTCGATGGCGCCGCAGAAGGAGATCTCGCCATCTCCCTGGGAGAAGTGCAGATCGCCGACGGAGAATTTGGCGCCGGGAACGTGAACGGGGAGGTAGACTTTGGAGCCGCGTGAGAGGTTTTTGATGTCGCAGTTACCGCCGTTTTCGGGGCGACCCTACAGGTAGGTACTTCGTCAGTCACCTGCCAGACTGATATATATGTATAGTACATGCAGCCATCCGCATGACAGGCTGATAGATCTCAGACATACCGGAATCGTCCGTGCTCCCTCCTTCTCAACCTTCGCCTTGATCTCCGCGCTTGCGCCTCCTGCGTGCGCGAACTTGGGCTCTGGAGGCTTCGCGACGTCGCGACCACATCCAGCATGGGCCGCGATCAGGTCACCCTCACGGCGGTTCCATTCTGCAAGGATCTCATGAGAGGGCGCGGTTCCCAGGATGCCAGGGTGGATGAGACCCGCGAAGCGCACGTGCGGGATGTGTCGCGAAGAGCAGAAGATGCCCTCAAAATCCCAGATGGCCTTGGCGCTGTAGATGTGTGCTGCACGTCAGTAACTCATCTGAGCCAGCCAATTTCTGCTAGGTGTGATAGAACGTACGCCTCAGGATAGATATCATCCAGGAAACCACCTCCGTTCTGTCGATGGAAAATACCCGTGAAACCCCACGGCTGGTCCTGGAAGGGCTGAACGTCCTGGATCTCAACGAGAAGGACGTCACCAGGCTCCGCGGTCTCAATCTCGAACGGGCCGGAGAGGTAGTGGATACGGGTGAGATCGACGTTCTTGATGTCGTCTGCGGAGTCATTGTTGCCGATTTGGCCGCCGGTCCAATCCATACATTCGATCTTGACGACTTCACCGTTGGCGATCTTGCCAGCGAAGGGGACTATCGGGAGAGGTTCGCGTTAGAGAGATGACATAGAAGTGTGGTAAAGAGAGGCAGTCATACTGTCTGGGTGCCATCTGTTCTGGATAGTCTGTCAGCAAGTTCCGGGTCCATTGTCTCTCATCTGGAAAGGTGAACACACGTGTAAGCCAGGCTGCTCCCAAGCTGGCTTGGAGAAGTCGACCTTCATGGCCGTGCGGATTTCCTTGACGCCCATTTTGTGCTACAGTGATGTACAGAATGTACCTACCCGGTGCTCCTGAGAAATGAACGAGCAAACAGGGTCGAGAGAAAGAGATTGTCTTTTCAAGTCACAGAAGTCTCTTCCAGACGAAAGTCTTACCGATTGACTTCTCCCACACACCAGGTGGGGAAGCCCTCCGGACGAGAGGAGACGCAGACGTCCATGTCTGTTATCGGAAGCTCTTCGTACCCCGCAGAAGGGAGTTCCAGGGTTGGCAGGTCTCTTATCTCGCCTATCAGCTCCTTATCGCATGTGCTCCACCGCAGACCCCGACATCGCTGCAGAACATGGCCCTGACCAAAGCCTCGGTGCCCGGTGAGTATCGATGGACCCAATTATTCGCAGAGAATTACCGTATTCATTCCTGATCTCGGTGTTGTCGGACCGAGATAACACTCATCGTGCATTTTCTATAGCACATCAAGCTCTTTAACTCTGAAGCTGTTCGGAACCGGTAGCCGGCGTCGGAACATATACAGAAACGGCAGTCTGTGTATCGACCCACCGAAGATCCCGATCGACCTCCTACCTACGTATCTATGTACATACAAGGAGATCAATTTCACGTAATTTATTTTGATGCATATTTTATCCTCGATTAAACCCTATTTCATCAATCAATTACTTCGGTGATGAAACCCTTGCGACTCAGAGCAGCGCTCAAGAGATGTAGTGATGTCACGATCGCATGGGAAATGTCCAAGAAATCCCACCCGACTTTTTCCGCATGCAGGTCCGTAAGAGCTGGCTTTTTAATTTTCGATTCCTTTTTGTGTCTACGGTGAGAGGATAAGCGAGAAAAAAAAGAACTGTGTGGTGAATACAGCCCTTGAACACTTGCTCCGTTTCCCATCGTTTACCAGCACCTAGTGTAGAAAGCTATGAAAAAAAAAGAAAAAGAAAAAGAAAACTCTTAACCGCCTACTATCCGCATCCGTTCTCTTCCTGGTTTAAAATGTGTTTCCTGGTTTAAAATGTGCATCTAAAATCTAAATATCCTCGCTGAGGAAGAAATTCCAACTCGAAACTGGTAGATAAGCTTGCAAAAAATTTTCAAGAGCACGGGCAACTGGAGATCATTCCTTTACGCTGCAACAGGAGTAATGCACTCATCGATGCATTCTGTACCGGAATCAGATCTAACCTAATTCATATTTATATAGATATGCGGAAGACTCATGCATTGGTGAGGAAAGATAACGCATTCACCATCCACCTACCAAAGGTATTCAGATTCCGTAATGCATTCGACCCAAAAAGACCAGAGAGACAATGTTCCCACCCCAGTGCCACAGTCTGCAGATTTGGGAGGGAGATATATATTTAACACTATGAATCACTATTACTGAGTACGGGGTAGAAGAAAAAGAAATGACAGCACGTGGCGATCCCCGCAGTGGAGAGAGACAAGGTGGAGGCCCATTGAGCATGTATGGAGTAGATTCAGAGTACCTTGTAGACCACCGATTCAAGTTCAAGGTAGCAGCAGCCCCGTATCCCCCCGCTCTGCGAGGAAAGACTTAAGACTTGTAGAGTATCACTCGTAATTTCATCCTGGAAAAATGGATTCATGAACTCACAATATTAAAAGAAAAGAGATGCTAGGCGATCTACAGTGGTAAAGAAATGGATGTGTAGGCAGTTCGTACCGTTTTCCTCGAAAACACATACGAGAGTCGTGTTCGCTGTCCTATGTGGGTGTTCTCCTTAAACTACTGGCAGAACTTGCAGAGAAATTATCAGACTCATTCTGAGTCATGGTCCATCTCATGCTGAGGGGAGACGAGCTTGGAAAGAAAGGGTTGCTCGGGAGAACGCTCCTGGAGAATAAAGGAGAGAGAGGCACTCGATCGCGGTTCAGGAGCTCACTATTGGAGTAGATGGATAGAGTGGTAGCCTGGGGAATGAATGATGTCGATATTAGGTTCTTTGTAGGCTGCGGGTAGGTAGTAAATAGCAGAGAGGCAATTGCAAAAGAACTAATACCTTTTTTTTCTGTATAATTGATGGGCTGCTATCATGTCTGAATACAAAGCTACTGCCCTCCTAAGTACAGTACCTGACCGACTACTCATGTAATAACCTAAGTTACTGTGCACCTATACTTACAGCTCTCACCTCAAAGACCATTCTCCCTCACCCTCATTCACAATCTCCACCGACCTCTTCTCGTCCAGCGAGATCCGGCCCGCGTGCAGGATGGCCGTGGTGGCGATCGTGTTCTTGAGCGTGGGAAGTCCCCGGGCGTCGAGCTGCTCGAGCGTCACGCGGCCCTCGTTGAGCGCGGTCACGGCGTCGATGAACTTCTCAAAGCTGATGTACCCGTAGCCGGTCTGGCCGCCGAAGTTGCCTTCTTCGTCGGGGGAGTAGCGCATGTAGAAGCTGTGGATCGTGTTGAAAGGGAGTGGTTAGCTGTTTATTGGCCCGGTTAGAAGGTGGATAGAGAACAATGGTGACCTACGGGTTCAGCCAGACGAGCTGTCCCTGGTCGTCGTCTGTCAGGTCGTAGCCGCGCTTTGCTTGGTTGATGCGGATTTCGCCTTTGGAACCCATCCCTGATCCCCTGTCAGTCATGCACTGATACTTGGGATGTTAGGGTAGGATTGTATACGCACAATGGAAGTATTGGTTCGAGTGCACACCAGCCCTCTGCGGCGCAGTCCAGCTGGCCGTGTACACACCCGTCGCGATCTTCGACGGATCGTTCTTTTTCCTCCACTCAACGAGCAACGTGATCGTGTCCTCTGTCTCCGGAACACACCCCAAATCGACTGCCGTACCCTTGGACGCGGAGGCCGTGACCTTCACAGGAGTGTAATCGGGCACCATACTCTCACAGATATCAACATGGTGCGAGTTGAGATAGTACGAAATATCACTGTCCTTGCCCGCCCACGCCTTGAAAGTCTCCAGCTGACTCTTCGGCTGGCTCATGTAGCTGTAGAAGTAATTGAAGTCGCCCAGGGTGCGCGCTTTGGCGCGGGCGTCGGCGTACGCGGGATCGAAGCGCTTGTGGTGCTCGACGAAAACGAATACGCCGTGCTTCTTCGCTTCCTCGAGCAGGTTGAGGTGGTCGGAGAGGAGCTTCGTCGCTGGCTTGGTGATCAGGACGTGGACCTTGCGCTGGATGGCGTACAGGGCGATCGGGTAGTGGGTCGTGTCGGGCGTGAAGATGGTGATGGCGGAGCCGGGCTTGAGGGCGTCGATGGCGGTCTTGTAGGCTTCTGGGTCTGTTTTGTCATCGGCGGGGAAAGACTCGAAGGAGACGTCGAGACCATTGTAGACTTCTGAGATGTTCTTCTGTAGGTGTTGTTCTGTATACACGCATCCCGACTGGTCAGGGGATTCTTATCATCTAGAACAAAAGAGATCGCGAACTGACTGATCGCCGGGAACTTGGATCCTGAGACTCCGACCATGCTCAGCTTTCCAACCTTGCCTCTCCTTCGAAGGTCGAACATGGTCAGACCGACAACTCCGACCTTCTTGTCGGAGCCTGAAGCACCACCGCCCACAAAGCCGGTGGTGTATTCTCCCGTGCCCACCTGCTCACTGTCAGCTCCAATCCCAGGAAGAAGATGAGCATGTATCCTTGTTCAAAACTCACCATCAGAACGTCTGGAGGAGCCATTGTTATTGTTGTGTTATTACTTTTACAACAATGGCTAGTTGCTGATAATCAGCTATGGTTCCTAGTTAGATTGTATCGAATATCAACAGTGGGTCGGCGAGGGGAAGTTGAATATAGATATGCGGGGAAGGTTCAGAGAAGCTGAGCTTGAAGCTCGTGACGGCGTGTCAATAGCGAACGTTCTAGCCTATATGTGCTGCATATAATGCAGGTAATAATAATAGTAGAGGTTACGGTGAACACCTTTCGTTGAACTGCAGCTCAATTAAACTGTACGGAGGAATTGCCCTATCGCAATTTATCCGACTCGTCAATAGCCGACCAGAAGGAGCACAGCATGGTTGGATGGCGGATATGCAACACCCCATCATTTCTAGGTTTGCTGCAATCGTGAAATCCTGCATTTTGAAAAAGGAAATAGATGCTGACCATGGATATCAGAGTATATAACAATACGTGTGTATCTCTCCGTTTGACAACAGTCCTTGATTGCACCCGGATAATATCCGTCGGCATTTGGCGTTCAACGGCTATTGAATGCTCCAGCCCGCGCGCGCGAGTTGCCCCTCAGCCCCGCATCCCCCCCATCAAGATAATCGAGGTGACCGTACGACTTTTATTGGTGGAATAACTCACGTCGCATACTCGGGATCTTGAAAGCCGACCATGTCGTGGAAGGATATGCGATATCCCATCTGAACAAGCTCTTTTTAAACACTGTTCGTACTAGAGCTGTTTTGGAGAAAGCGGGGTCACCTGTCCAGTCTAGACAGATATGTGCTACAGAGGATCTCTGTATCCGCGAAAACCTGGCTGGATCTGGATTTAAGGATGCCATCGCACTCCTCTCACATGTCAATTGGCGCTGCCTTTGACATACAACTGGGAGAGAATATCTCCAAGGAGTGTGAAAAAAGCACAAGCAACTTCGCAGCGAGATAAAAAGGTTCAGAGACGATCATACAGATCGATCAGAGTCCTATCACATCAGCATAAGTACCGCGCATATTTACCTTCAGCATGTCGACCAGCAAACCACGGACTCCTCTTCGCCCGGGAGTATACGCGCCGACCACGACCTTCTTCGACCCTGTGACCGAAGACCTAGATATCCCCGCGATCCGCAGACATGCAGTACGGCTCGCCAAGGCTGGTCTTGTCGGGCTGGTGACAATGGGATCCAACGGAGAAGCAGTGCACTTGACCAGGGAGGAGCGCAAGACCGTGACACGGGAGACTCGTTCTGCGCTCGATGAAGCCGGCTTCCAAAACGTCCCGGTCATCGTTGGTGCCAGCGAGCAGAGCATCAGGGGCACAATAGATCTGTGCAAGGAATCCGCCGAAGCTGGTGGAGAGTATGTTCTCGTGGTGCCTCCTAGCTACTACCGCTACGCGGTGGGTAATGACGAGTCGCTGTACGAGTACTTCACGGGAGTGGCGGACGGATCACCACTGCCGGTGATCCTGTACAACTACCCCGGTGCCGTCGCTGGCATCGATATGGACTCAGACCTGATCATCCGCATCTCCCAGCATCCCAACGTTGTCGGCACCAAGTTCACCTGCGCCAACACGGGCAAGCTGACCCGCGTTGCGAGAGCTCTGAATGCGATAACTCCACCATCCCCGTTGGAGTCCGATAGCAAGGAAGCTCCTACTTCGAAGACCTCGAAGAATCACCCTTACGTCGCTTTCGGCGGTATGGCGGACTTCACACTTCAGACGCTCATTTCCGGTGGCTCAGCCATCATTGCAGGAGGCGCCAACGTGCTCCCTCGTACCTGCGTCCAGATCTTCAACCTCTGGAGCAGTGGACGCATTGCAGAGGCACTAGAACTTCAGAAGCTGCTCAGTGCGGGAGACTGGGTGCTCACCAAGTCCGCCATTCCGGGTACAAAGGGTGCCATCCAGAGCTACTACGGTTACGGTGGATATCCGCGGCGGCCGTTGCGAAGACTGAGTGAGGCGGGTGTCAAGTCCGTCGCAGATGGAATCAAGGAAGCAATGGACGTGGAGTTGAGGCTGCCAGATTTTGCATGAACAGCACTCTTTGGCCTACCCATTTGTGTTACCGCAAACTCTGTCTGCAAATCAGACAGGCTGCCCTTGTCTGTCAGTTACCCAGGTATCAGCACATAGCGGCTGTGTGTCTGTATTGCCCGTGGTCTTCACAACAATGACCTCAAGATGGATTGAATGCGTTACCTGTTCTGGCACAAGGTGTAAACATTCTTGAGAACACTGTCAGGAGACATCACGGACAAGAGTAATTAGTATAGGAATCTTCCTCTTTTTAAAGAAGACGAAAAGATTCGCCTACATATGCGTTGTAGATCTAGATCTGTCGGTCAAAAGTCGGCGGGCGCTGACGTCAACCCTGGTCTCGGTTTAGTTGCCTTTTACTCAGCTGAAGCCCTAAGCCCTAGGTTACCCCTCACGGCCCAAGTAAAACGTCGAAGAGCCCCGCCATGATCCGTACCTGTATAGAGTTGGAATACAGAGAACAGAAAATGTGGGACTCTCTCGCCCGAGTCTAACCCGCTGCTATCTTGCGCTTCATGATGCGGCAGACATATTAATAATCATGCCGCTTTCACGTCTTTAACCGACGACTCAGAAGGCAGCAAGGGCCTCCACTGCAATGATCGCGGTACTATGTACCTATGTATCAGAGCTGACTTGCGTGCTCATAGGTGGACTTACTCCACCATTCACGAGCGGATGGGGATTATTGGACGTGGCTTTTTTTTCTTGACTACAGAGGTCTCTATATGCATGAGGGGGCTTCTTGAAAGAACAAGATATGAGGCGAACACGGTGGGCTGGAATCCTTGATCGCCGTCGAGTACTAATGCTGGAGATCACATATCCCGGACCCCTTGTTAGAGCAAGTTTGCCTGCATCCCCAATACGACCTAGATAACATCTGCAGGGAATGTCGAGCGGCGGGAAAAGGGCAGGTCAATGCGTCGGCGACATGCACCATGAGGGGTAGAAGCCAGACAGAAGACGGGGATAGGAGGGCCCACTCCGTCCGAAACTAGAAATCTTACTCGGTGCAGGGCCTGCCCGGCTTCATCTGTTATCGGCTCGGCATCCAGAACAAGGATGGAAACGAGATTTTGTCCTTCCATGAGTAGGGCGGAGTACAGCCCAGGGACTCATAGGGAGGGCCCGAATCGGAATACTGTGCCTTCGAAGCTTTATCGTTATATGCTGAGAAGCGTCGCTCTATCTCGGTTAGAAATCCTCTCCGGAAGCCCTTGGATCTATCCTGTGGGGCATTTCAAGTAGGTGTCGGCGACAAAGCGAGCAGCTATCGTCGAGTCGGCTGGATTGCTCCGCAATCAAGCGGTTTAATGTCCGAGTGTTAGGTTTGGCGAGCTGCTCTCTTCTGGCCGCTGCCCCTCGATTAGAAATTCCTCTTTCACTTTGCATCGCCTTCCACCGTTTGAGCTTCCTAAATCCATATCCCATCGGCATCAAACAAACATTTAAAGGCTGTAAGTTCCCTCCCTTACTCGTAGGCAAGGGAAGTATATTCGATCCTCAGTCTCTGACTCTTTTGACCTGCTGGACCGATTGAATAGCAACCGATTTCAAGTTCATAAAGCGCGAAAGTGAGCAAAAATGCCTTACCCAGAGGAAGCAGAGGGTTTCCAAATCGACAGCCCGGACACCTGGACCACCTTCCACAAGCGTTATGTGGGTTCTTTCCCTTTGCTCTTATTGACAGTCCTAGACTGACTGGATTTTGCGCGTTGCAGTTCCCCCTCAAGCCCTTCGGAGACTATGGTGAGTACCGAAACTCACGGGTATGCATTTCTCCTGAAGGAGTTCAACGTTGACACATCTCCCACCCATAGATGTCGACATCAAGATCGAGGCATGTGGTATCTGTGGCAGTGACGTCCACACGATTACCGGTAAGGAACGAACGCAGCAGCAGACAGTGAATGTGGAGGATGCAGAGCTGATATAATGGTCTGTAGGTGGGTGGGGAAAGCAGCACTTCCCTCTTTGCGTCGGCCATGGTAAGCGCTCCCCGTTAAAGAAAATCCGCATCGACCGGCGAGTAAACCAGCGGCTTACCTCTATGCATCCAGAAATCATTGGAAAGGCCATTCGCGTTGGTCCGAAGGTGACTCTCATCAAGGAGGGTGAGCGTGTCGGTGTCGGGGCACAGGTCTACTCCTGCGGCGAGTGCAAGCAGTGCAAGAATGACAACGAGACTTACTGCCAGTATAACCTGATTGACACCTATGGTTCGAAGTGGCCGGACACGGGAATTGTGAGCCAAGGTGGTTATGCGTCACACATTCGTGTGCATGAGCACTGGGTGTTCCCCATCCCGGAGAGCTTGCCCACCAACATTGCCGCGCCTATGCTTTGCGCAGGCATAACCGTGTTCTCTCCACTTGTCCGAAACGGATGTGGCCCTGGCAAGAAGGTCGGCATTGTTGGTCTGGGTGGTCTCGGTCACTTTGGTGTTATGTTTGCGAAGGCACTCGGTGCTGAAACCTGGGCCATCTCGCGTAGCAGAGCAAAGGAGGAGGACGCGAAGAAGCTGGGAGCAGATGGCTACATTGCAACCGGCGAGGAGGGATGGGAGAAGCCCCATCTCTGCTCGTTCGATCTGATCGTCAACTGCGCCAACTCGTCCAAGAACTTCGATCTCGCCAAATACATTTCCATGATGGACGTTCACGGTCGCTGGATTAGTGTTGGCCTTCCCGAGGAAGAAGGCCAGGTCATCAAGGCCCAGAACTTGATCAAGAACGGAGTCTTGATCGGCGCAACCCACCTTGGAAGCCGCCGTGAGATGCTGCGGATGTTGCAGCTGGCAGCTGACAAGGGCTTGAGGAGCTGGGTTGAAGAGGTCCAGATCGGAGAAGAGGGTCTCAAGGAAGCTGTGCAGCGGATGAAGAAGGGCGATGTTCACTACCGCTTTACCCTGACTGGATACGACAAGGTGTTTGGGAACTAGATAAAAGTATGTGACATGTGCATGATGATTTAAACGAGGGATGATCTCCAGGAAGAAAGTAATATCAACGAAAGAAATGATCTCTTGATAAATAGAGCAAAAAGTGCCAGTTCTTGTGGGAGAAGAAATAGACCTCTTTAGTATCCATACGTAGAATCCCTAGCCTACAAGGTCCTCGGCTGTGGAGCATAACGCTATGACGTATGCTTGCCGAGTAACATTCTCATCGAATCATTGTCTGGCCGGTAAAAACTTCACTGGTCTGACAAAGAGGGTGCCAGTTCAAGCCCAGAGCTCTTGCGCCGTGCGCTGTGTCGTGACAGTCACTCCGACTACTTCGAACCCCTCCTTCCAGGCCAACCAAAGCCAACGCTTCTGAGCAACCAGAACCTCGAAATTATTCCCAAGTAGACAAAGACAAAATTTGCCCACCCCAATACCGTCCGGCGTTCCATATTCCAGAAGTACTCAACTCCGAGCGGGGCCAAGCTGTACAGATGTAAAGCAACCCCAACGCAGTAACACAGGACCAGGCCACGCAGGACGCGGATATCATCCGTATCCGTGCACCATAAGAGCACGGCTTGAGTCATACCAATAAGAATATTTGCGCCTCCCAGCTGTCTGAGGGCTACTTCTGTGGTCATGTGGATGCCGCCTGAGGACGGTGGTGTCGCGAGATCCAGCAATTCCATGTGTGTCTTCGGTTTCAGCGATATAAAGAGGCCTTTCAGAAAGACGCAGAATGGCTCAACATAGTAGAAGAAGATGCGAAGCGAAGATAGGCAGCTCATGGCGCTTTGTCGCCCTCGTTGCAACGGCCCCTTGGGAGGTGGTCTGCAGTGAAGATCGGGATCTGTTGGATCCGGCGGTCTCAGGCCACTCGAAGAACTTTACCTGCATACTGTAGGTATAATGTAGCAGATTATACCAGCAGGTTCGTCGCGAAGGTAAAAGAAATCTGTTTTTTTCTCTTGGGTTGTTTGGCAGTATCAGGACTATATGCGGAATCAGCTAAATCGGTCATAAAATAAGTTCTAAAGCTGTCAAGGAGATGCGTTTGCCTACAGATGACGATATGATTTCCTCGCCAGAATGAGTTCCTTCACTTCACCACTGTTACGACTAATTTGCATAACCTGGATAGGTCAAGTCAACTGCTATATGGCTTTTGGAGTCGCTTGGTTGCTTCTATGCTTTAACTTCTTTAGGATCTTGATGATCAAAAGTAAGAAGGTAGGTAAATATTACCAAGATATAAGATATATTTGTATCGAACGGTTCGCTGATCCTTTTAAGTCTGGAGCTAGGGAATGACTACGCACCTAAATACTACGCCGCAAGCCTACAGACCACACAGGACCTAGGCACCTAACTACGGTTCATCCATCCCTGTCATATCATCTAGGTAGTAACAATCGCCCTGCTTCTAGATTATGTCGATAACTCAGTCGGTAACTCACGACACTTAGCTGGCTTGAAGGGGTTGGTCAGCGGCCATCACGTTCTGCAAGAACAGGGGTTACATTTAGCACTTGCATAAACGGCTGGTTCTTCTGATTCAACATGGAAATCCTGGCGGGCTCCTCGTTGATTCGTGAAGATCAAGGGCAGGGATCTTCTAACAACACAACACCCAACGCTCATGTGTCTCCCGCATATACCGCGAGAACCAGAAATGTACATAAATGACGTGCGGAGGATGAAGGATATTGGATGGTCTATAGTTGCGGCCAGGTCATCACTGTCGGCTCTGCATATGTTCTGCCTGACATTAATTGGTATCTTAAGTAGCAGTCTTTGCTACGTTCACAGTGATAGAATGCAACACGTGGCGGTAGATAAAATAACCAAGCACGTGTAGGCACATACGTCGCGATCTCCAATTCTTGGGATGTACTCTTTTTTTTAGTCCCAAGAAGGTTATATGACCAAGGAATCGGACTATATTACTAAGCGCAGCAGATTACTGAGGGGAAAAACGGCTATTTGAGGAATTCCTGGAATCGAACAGAGAATCTAATGACGTCATGCAAAGCCCCTTTAAAGCTCTGAGCACTAACTTCTCAACCCTCTGTCCAAGACACAACGCCAGAGACAGCCAGCGGACCATGGTTGGCTGCAATTCACAGGGGCGGTGTAAAGTTCAACGGTTCTGTGGTCGAGAAGCTGAGAATCCTGGAGGTTGAGACAGCGCCGCCGCCGCCCGATTCCCCTATGCGACTTTGCCTGATCCGGACTTCGCCGCTGGAGCGGGCTTTCGCCTCCAATAAATGTAAACAGCTTATCCTGGCTCGACGTCGCCTTCTGCGTCCGCTCTCTCCTCCTTTCCTCTTCCTCCTCACACTCTTTTTTTGTTTTCTTGGATTTGGGCCGCCTTTGGATCTGGAGTTATATGGTGCTTGTCGATTCCCTAGTTCTCTGTAACTTTCGCGGGGAGCCTCTTGGGCTGCACCCTCGCAGCGCCCCTTACATCCTATCCCGACAGTCTTTGCGATCTCGACACACGACCCTCACGTTTTCTTCAGTTGCACGGAATATTTAGTCTTTAATTACCGCGTCGCGCGACCGTCTACGCCCTCTTTTCGAGCCGTCTTCCTTGCCAGATTCGTCTGTTTCCATCCCCATGACTCCCGCCAACTCGGACACCGTCCCTTCAGCTAGGCCGCCCAGGCGACGGCACTCTCTACATCTAAGGCCCCGTCCCCGGACGGCAGCCCCTGGTGGAACAGTTCCCCAGGTCCCCGCATTGCCCCAGAACTGGGGTCCTCAGCAGGTTGGAAGGAATAGAGAAGCCACTTCGGCGTTCGACCACGACCACGGGGACGAACAAGGGAACGAGCATGAGCCTGAACGTGAGATGTTTGATGGATATCAGGATGTGGAGGATATAGGTAATGGGCAGGCATTGGAGGAGACAACCGTGCTTCCTGCACCCGTCACCAGGCGCCGTCCCAAGAGCTTCTCGAGCCTGCGTCATGGCGTGGACGGTCTGCGTGCCCTAGGCCGCCGTCTCTCCGTCTCGCTTCGCAGCAAGTCATCTAAGCATGCTCTCCGAGAAGAAGCCCAACTGGATGAAGCGACCACAAGGCAGCAGCCACCGGGCGGAGGCTGGGAAGGAAGACCGAAAAATGCCTGGTTCAAGGGCCATAGCATCAACCGTCGCCCCTCGCTCCATAGCGTGTCTGCTTTGCAGGGCTTCTACGCGCCAACTGCTCCAATTCCTGGAAATGATCCCCAGGCGCCAATGCTTCCCTATGAATTGTCTGGGGGTGCGGCGGCACGAGCCGCAGCCGCAGCACAGAATGAGATGGCAAAAGCCGAACGAGTCTCCTCCAGAGGAGACTTGAAGATCACTAGGGATTCTGAGAGTGGCATCGGGATTGACATGAGGGATCGCTCTGAGCTCTCAGAGAGCGAATTGGCTGTCATTCGCATAGGTAATTGCCCATGAGTATCTCTTGGTAGTGTACACTGCTGATTCTCAGTAGATCCTGTGGACTACCTGCCCACAGAACTTATGGCTCAGATTCTCTCGTGTCTTGACCCTGAGTCTCTAATGCGTGCAGAGGCTGTGTCGCGTTCATGGCGCGAAGCAGCATCCTCCCACCACGTGTGGAGAAATGTCTTCCGTCAGGAGTTTGGACGTCGCCAGCACAGTTCGACGACTACGAAGAAGAAGAAGCAGTCGGCAGGACTGGGAAAGACGCTTCCCAACCAGGACTGGAAGAGGATGTTTTTGGTTCGCCAAGCCCTAGAACGTCGATGGAAGGAGGGCAAGGCTGCTGCTATCTATCTACATGGCCACACAGACAGCGTGTACTGCGTTCAATTTGATGAGTATGTGCCCTTTTACCTTGCTGTGCTGAGGTGCAAGTCTAACTTCGTCCCCAGGAATAAGATCATCACTGGATCCCGTGACCGAACCATCCGGATCTGGGATGCTCATTACCCTTGGCCGTGTCTGAAAATCATTGGCGCACCCCCGGGAGATATGAACGGTCTTGGAGCGAATGTGGCCACTAATCACACGGTTCCTTCGTCTGGAAGATCACCTTTTCTCACCATCTGTCCTCCTTGCAGACCTGCCGCAGGAATTGTAGCACCCATAGAGCGCACATCTGACTACCATCGTGCCTCCATCCTCTGCCTCCAATTCGATGACGAAATCATGGTTACCGGCTCTTCCGACTTCACTTGCATTGTATGGGACGTGAAGAATGATTACAAGGCAATCCGCCGCCTTGTTGGCCACAAGGCCGGAGTGCTCGATGTCTGCTTCGACGACAGATACATTGTCTCCTGCTCCAAAGACACCACTATCTGCGTCTGGGACCGGTATACCGGTGAATTGGTCAAAAAGCTGATTGGTCACCGTGGACCGGTGAACGCAGTACAGTTGCGGGGTGACTTGATTGTGTCGGCCAGCGGAGACGGTGTTGCCAAGCTGTGGAACATAACCTCTGGTCTCTGCATCAAGGAATTCCCGAGCAAAGACCGAGGGCTAGCGTGCGTTGAGTTCAGCGAGGATGCCCGAACGATCCTTGCTGGAGGCAATGATCAAGTTATCTACCAGTTCGACGCCAACACGGGCGAACTGGTCAACGAACTGAAGGGCCACACTGGATTAGTGAGGTCATTGCACCTGGACTGCCTGAACAACCGCGTTGTCAGCGGTAGTTACGACATGAGCGTCAAGGTCTTCGATGCAACTTCCGGCGAGCTATCGATCGATCTCCCCGGTTGGACCACCAGCTGGATGCTCAGTGCCAAGTCAGATTATCGACGTATTGTAGCTACGAGTCAGGACTCGCGTGCAGTAATAATGGATTTTGGGTATGGTCTGGACGGAATTGAGTTGCTGGAGGAGTGAATTGGAGCGATGGTTTTATTTCATCTGTTATTTGATTCCCAGCTACTGGTTCCACTAGTCTCGACGCATTTTCGGTTATTTTATGGTTCCTGCATGTCTGTGGACGGCGTCTTTGGATCTGATTGGGAGCTCACTTGGATTGATCGAGATCTTGGTTTGGATCTTGTCTTGAAGACGATAGATATTTTGGCTTGATGCATACAAGAGTGTACAGTACGTTACGTCTTTGGGCACCGCGCAGGTTGCATGCATAATTCACAGATAATCGGAGTGGCGAAGTTGACTAGCCGGTTCCTAGGGGTGATCTCCTAAGTTCTGTTGAGTTCAAGACATACTGTACCTAGGCCCGTAGGGCCAGACCGCTCCTGTACTGCGGATGCTCGACTAGGTCGATATTCCTCGCCGGGGAAGCGCAGTGGCGGCTTCTGATTGGCGGACTGTTTTAGCGCCTGGTAGAGCCGTGGTTTTGTCGGCGCAACAACAAAACTTCCAGTCCTGCTCACTCTCACTCTGCCGACAATAAACAAAGTCCCCTTGGGATAAGATTCGTTTGCGCCATCTGCATCTCTCTTCTGGACATCTCTTTTACCCCACCTCGTTGCGCATCCGAAGGCTTCCACGCAGGAATTCCACGTCTCATCCGCCTACCCCGCCATGTCGGAATCCAGGTACGGTCCTTACTCTCGAGCTACCTAACTTACCCCCCAAGTCACGAATCCACGTTTCCCGTGGTTATGGCCCCCCCCCCCCCCCCCGAAACCTTTACTGACAGGTGATGGAATTTGGTTTGTAGGCAAGAGCTGCTAGCATGGTTGAACAACCTGCTGCAGCTGAACATGACCAAGATCGAGCAGTGCGGAACTGGGTACGGTTCCTACCCCTCTGTCCTCCATAAAACCCGCGTCCTCTTTGTACCGATCGTCTGAAGTCCCGGTCCGAACATGGGCTTTTGAGGCATATAATTGGGGGGATATTGCTTTCTGAGGGAGCGAGGGTCGCTGAGCTGACGGGTGTCTACTTGAACAGGGCCGCACTCTGCCAGGTGTTTGATTCGATATACAGTGAGTCATGGCCGGTCCTATTCCCTGCTTTCCTTGGCGGGAGTTTGCTAATGGCTTCTCGTTTTACTTTTGCAGTGGACGTGCCTATGTCGAGGGTGAAATTCAACGTCAACACCGAGTACGCTTATCTCCAGAACTTTAAGATCCTCCAGAGTACGTCCTCCGCTCGGGGGGTTGAACCGATATCCAAACATTGTTGCGCGTGCCTGCTTTCTGACACAGCTTTTCAGATGTTTTCAACCGTCACCAAATAGACCGACCTATCCCCGTTGAGCAGCTTGTGAAATGCCGCATGCAGGACAACCTTGAGTTTCTCCAGTGGACCAAGAAGCACTGGGACCAGTACTACCCTGGCGGAGACTACGACGCCGTCGGGCGGCGGAAGGGGTCCGGTGCTCCTCCGGCTTCGACGGGCACTCGTCCCGGCGCGGGTTCTGCAGGTGCAGTACGGCGGGGAGCGACCCCGACGACGGGTGCAGCGCGGCCCAGAGTCGGAGCCCCTGCGGGCGGCGCGAACGTGGCTGCTCTGCAGCAGGAGATCGCGACACAGAAAGAGGCTATCGCGGGACTTGAGAAGGAAAGGGACTTCTACTTTGCGAAGCTGAGAGACATCGAACTGCTGCTACAGGATGCGGTGGAGGCGGACCCAACACTCGAGAAGGAGGATGGGTTGGCTAAGAATATCCAGGCTATCCTATACTCGACCGAGGTACGATGATCTGTCAACCCGGCGTCGCGAATTTGCGGCATTCCGTTCCGTACAGAGGAGTTGCGACAACCGAATCACAGCTGACACTCCAACAGGAAGGATTCGAGATCCCCGATGCCGAGCCGGGCGCCGAGGAGTTGGAAACCTTCTGAAGTCGCCTGGGAGAGCTGTTGTTTCCAATTAATACCCATCCCTCTGGCACATTCCCCCCCTTTTTTTCCCTCCTTCTTAGCCCTCGCAGTATGACAAGAGTTTGGTGGGGAAGGCTCCCCAACACAGACTGCACTACTGCGCACCACCTGTTAATGGGACTGAGCTGAAAACGCATACTCGTCGTGTCTTTTTCTTGGCGGAGGTCGCTCGTGTGGATTTTTCCGAACGGCTAGAGAATAAGAACCCTTTTTTGAAACCCTGTCATAATCCTTGATAATTTTTTGGTCGTGGTAGTTTGATACATTCGCCCAAGCGTCGCTGACAGCATATTAATCGAGTACATTCGTCTGACCCTCACGTGGCCCTTGAATCGTGTACACACTTCAAGTGAGAGAACAAAAACGCGGAACATGTAACTGAAGCTGTTTTCAAGTCACTTCTGGCTGGAGATTGGACACAGAACGGGAGCTAGAGAGCAGCCGCAAAGGGGTGGCGCATGGTACGCGATGTCCACGTGCAGCTGCAGGGGCTGGGTTACACGGCCTGTATTACTATTGAGCTGAAGATGCATGGTGAGTATCCAGAGGGTAGACTAGAGCAGCAGGATGATGGGGAAGCATGGAGGGGCGTTTCAAGGCTTCGTCATTCCACTCCCTGCTACCTCCACGGTTGCCTGCTCAGCGTGCTCATGCATCCTGGGACGCTGGTGCGGTGGTGCTGGGTCAGAACAAAAATAGAGCATGGAACTCGGTATCCATGGATGGATGGAGGTTGCGCAGGTACCCGTGTGCGGCTGTCTGACGGGTCACCTGAGAGAGACGTCCAGATAGAAGAAAAGATGATAGCTGCCATGTGTAGATCCCGGCCATTCTAGCCATGCTGGCCGTTCTATTTTCTGCGGGCATCGAACAAAAGAAGCTTCTCCCTTGCTTGGAGCAGTCCTCCTTTCCGGCATGGATCATGCATGGAGGTAATTAAACATGGGCCCCGATCGGGCGTAGTGCGGCAGCGCACAAGCCCTAAGCCCTGACGGTGCGGGAGTCTCCCGCCCGCTAACGGCTCGCTAAGCTGCCAACGCGGATAAGTGTGCCCGCGCAGCCAATCAGCGTGCGCCTCCCCCGGCGTTCCTGCGCTGCCTGACGTTTCTGGCTCGCTCTCGATCGCCGCTCCCGTCGGGCCCGTTCGCGTGGTCTCTCCAGGCTCTTCGATATGCCTGGCCCGGAGCTCGGACGCCTGCCTTTCTCCTCGTCTCCCCTCGTCCTCCCACGGCGCAAGCTCGTCGTCGAACGACTACAACAACGAGCAACATCCCGGCTCGCTCGTCGAGCTCGTTGAACCCCGGTTCTCGTTGGAGTGTGGAGGCTGCTGTCCTGCAAGTGACCGTGTCCACGGTTCCTGGTGACAACAATAGCGTCTGTCGACGGTCTAGAACCGCTCAAGCCAGCCAGCGGGATCGATCCAAGGGAAAGGAGAAAAGCAACGCCCGACCGTCGTCGCCCGTTCCCGCCTTTGACTTTCGATTCACTTTCTCCCGGGTCCTCTTTGTTTTTTTCTTTACTACTACTACCTCCTTATGGCAGGATGGACTACTAGCCCCTTCTCGTCGCTCGTTTAGCAAAAGGTATGCAGGGTTGCGCTCCCTGAGACTCACAATAAGGTCCGGTGGGCGCGCGCTCACGGGAACAAGAAGAATGGGCAAGAATGCCGGGATGCTGATTCTGTTTTCTTCCGTCCCATCTATACAGGTTCATCAACCTCCGGTTCTTTCGATATCGTTGGCCGCGCGGTGACGGCTGATGTCCGCTCCTTCGAACATACTTCTATGAAATTCTGATCTAGATTCGAATTGAATTCCTCTTTTCGCAGCTTTATACAGCGTCTGATGTTCACCCATTGGACGTCTTGACCTGCAAGATTCAACAACGCTCTCTTAAAACTTACCAACCTTCTTTCGAGGCTCTTCTGAACTGTACGGCGCTTCAGTTGCGCAGAACGCTCTTTCTTGTCTCATTTCTCCCAATTTCACAGTGTGGTCCAGGCAGACACACCACTTACCATTCGTGCCACGGCCCGCTGGTGATTACCGCGAGACGTATACTTTCGTTCGAAGAGGCCCTAGCCGGCCGATCTTTATCGCGCTGGATCTAGGACCCGACTTTCGTTCTGTCTGTTGTGGATGACGTCTACCATTCGCTTGTTGCTGTCAACTCATCTCACGTATTGAGACGGAGAAAGAAAAAGAAAAGGACGGATCAAGAGACGACTAAAGCAGGACTGTCGCTGCTGCCAACATGACTCTGCACAGACACGGACACGGACACGGACACAGAAGGAGAATACAAAGCGATCCGATGAGCAAGGCAATGAGGAACAGGCTGAAATATGCGGAGGGCAATGACCGGGGTGGCGCTGGTATTCAGGGCAGAAGCGATGAAATTTCGTCAGCCATCCCTGCAGATCGTGGTGATGTGATGCCGAGGCAAGGAAGCGCCAGCAATATCCCGGCTGTTGGTGATGGGTCGAATCGTCCGGATGCAGAACGTCGTCAGTCGGCTACGACGCAGTCAATGGATTTCGATGCCATGAAGACTGTGGTGGCTACCGTGGTCGATGTTGTTGTGGACAGCTCCCGTACGGTTGGACATTTCACAGTTCCGACGCTGCCTGCCGTTGTCTCGAATCCCGTCCTCGGGAGTGTCACGATCCCGGCAGAAACTAGTTCTCCTATCATCGTACCGAGTTTGTCTTCCCTGCCAGGTTTTCCGTCGCCTTCGTCTGGTCATTTCTCCTCCTTTACCTCGACAGTTCCGACCTTGACTCAGAGCAGCCACCTCCCGACGGTATCCAATCATTCCACACCTAGCGTCTTATCATCGCAGACAACCGCCTCCCAGCCGTCTGTAATTTCTGCTTTTTCTTCTGCTGCTGCTTCTACTCTCGTTGCCTCATCAGCATCCTCTACATCCAGCAGTTCCATCACCACAACCACCACCACTGCCACCGCTTCCTCCTCCTCTGCCTCATCCACATCATCTACATCCTCTTCCTCCTCCACCTCTTCGTCAACCACAACCTCTAGTTCCACCAGCTCCACGATCTCGTCTTCGAAATCAACGACTTCAACAGGTTCTTCAGGCGACAGCGGTTGGGGTCCTGGTGTAGTCGGAGGCCCTTTAACTGGGAGCCAAGTTGGTGGACCGCCATCCTCTCCGACCGAGGCTCAGTCCCCGGGCTCAGGTTCGCCTGGCACTGTCAGCACCCCTCGAATCGTCGGAGGTGTCGTCGGAGGTGTCGCTGGAGCTGCTGTGCTTTGTCTTTTGGCATTCTTGTTGCTTCGGTGGAGGAGGCAGCATGCCCGCAGAACTCGTGGAGAACTCCCGTCCGATGGCGCTGCGAGGGATGCACCGGCTGGGCAGGGGCCAGCGTCACGATCCGCAGACATAATGTCTCACCGATCCAGCCTCACGCCGCTCGCTGCAGCTGCTGCGTTGTCCCCTATGGGCGTCATCAACAGGTGGAGGCAGTCCACGATGACAACGAGCACCACGGAAACGGCGCCTAGTGAAAGCGGATTTCAAAAGATCTCAGGGAGGAAGATCCGACCTGCATTGCAGACCGGAGGGGATGGTTATGGCGACGATGAACCACCTCTTGCGGAATCACCCGGCCCTTCTCCCGCTTCGAATATCCAGTCTCCCTCGTCATTTCCGGTGCATGTTGTCCCACCTCCAGCGTCTCAGAGTATACCAACGGGCCCTCAAACCCCGTCCTTGGCTGTCAGTACCGCTAGAGAGAATGAAGAGGAGTCTGATGGCATTGCGGTCATGGGCCCGTCGCCTGCCAGGACTCCCGTTTCCAGTTCCGCCAGCCTTGCTGCACCTGGTCAATCGATCCCACCGTATCAAACACGACCGTCTCTCATGCCGACTCGACCTGATGGCCTGGGGCGAAGCCATCCAAGCTTTGACGGAAGCAGAGGCAGCCGCTTCACAGAGAGCCTCTGACGCTGCTTCTGTCGACTTGCCTTGGGTTCGATTGCCCAGTTTAGCCGCTTGTGCCGCACGTCTGGCTAATTTTCGCTCTTTGTCGGTCTATAGCCAAGTTTTCTTGTGAATATGCATATTTATACGTTTGGTATAGGCGTTTTTATTGAAGGTTTGCGACAACGTTGCTGCTTCAGCTTTCTCGACATGTCTTTTCCCACCAACACTTTATGCTACCGTTACTTTCTGTTTCGGTTTCGTCTGGTACATCTTATCATCTGGAGTGAACAAAAACCGGAATTGGAGATATTTGTTCATGTCTGCCGTCACCACCAGGCTGTTTACCTCCAAGACAACTCAGCCGTCCGCTCAGCTGCAGATACAGCCAAGTCAACAAGGTGGATGATATGGGTGGAGAGCAGCTATGTCCGATTCTCGCCCGTTCAGGCACCCTTTTCACTTCACTTTTGTGCTTCCGAGTCAACCTTCGCTTTTTTATTTTCTGTCCGGATACCCCTTTTTTTCTCTTCTCATTTTATTCTTAATGTTCATGTATGACCATTTGTCTGAGTTTCTTGCTCCACGGGTCTAACCGTCGTGGCCTCTCCCTGCAAAGAATAGGGGTGTTTTTACTTTCAACTTGGTTGGTTGGGGAAGATCGTGGGGAGGACTATCATATAGCTCTCGAATCTAATGGGCTATAGATATAGAGGGCTAAACGAAATACAGTAGGGGGAAAGGAGGAGGGAAAGCACGAAATCTATCTATCCAATATAGTGTAGTGTGTATTTAGCGCTTTTGCTTCTTATTTTTCTTCTTTCTCTGTGTTCAGTTTACACCTCTCAACTTTCACAAAAAAGCAGTCGAGTCAGCTTGTTGCAGCCTCAGCTTGGATGGGAATGAATGTGATCTATGGATTCTTCTCACGTCGATTATCTGTCCTTCTTTTTTTCATGTTCCTTTTTTTCAGTAATTTCAATTGCAACATACTGCTCTGGTTTCCCCTTTTCCTGCGATGGGAAAGGGATTGTAGATTTTAATGTTATCATCGTAATGAAGAGGAGCTCTGTTGATGCAGTAGTTATATGGACTGAGTAAGCTGTGCTGGGAGTGCTGGATATTAGGTACCTAGGTAGGTATTTATCAATCCCTTTTTCTTTTTTTTACTCCTGTAGTGTATATATATATATATATATATATATAGCATAGTCTGGTCTGGTAGATCTAGATCTGAATTGGAGATGTAGAGATAGAAATAGAATACAATGTTGATTTCTTGGTTGTTGATAGAATACAGATAGATAGAATTGTCACTTTTAATTCTCTTCTTGTACAGTACCAGGCCTGGGTTCTGGAAATGCTATTAGTATTGCCTGTCGAATGTTCTCGAAGAAAAGGAAAGGAAAGAAGAGAAAGATATTGAAGGATTTGGTGAAGTAATATGTACTTAGGTATGTAAGAACCAATAGAAGCTTTCGATTCAATCTAATGCGTAGAAACAGAAGATATGAGAAAGGTGAAGAGGAAAATAACCCAACAGCAAAAAGAAGCTAAATTTTATAAGTAAATCCCCTTCTTTCATCGCCCCAGAACGCTCCAGAATTCCTCGCTGGTTCTTTATTCTCATACCTGCTGATTTGCCTACCCGAGACCCTTTGATCCCTTATATAAAGAAATCGGTATCCCTCTCTGACTGAGGCTTCTAGATCCCCCGGATCCGTGCAGATGAGACCGCGGAATCCTACAGATATTCTGGATGTTGCTCCTTGAGTTGGGAAGGACTGAGGTGGATGTTGTCGATTTTGTTGTGTTTTTTTGTTGGTTTGTTGATGATATTGTATTTTGTTGTGTTGTGTTTGTGTCGTTTGAATATTATGAATATAGGATGAATGAATGGTAGGTTGTCCCTTGATGATTAATTATTATTTTACTAAGTTGCTGAAGGCTGAAGGGAAGGATCTTTTTTCTGAACTATCTTTGATCTAACTCTTTATCATCTGCTAAGCATTGATGGATCATGGAGGGTAAGAAAGACAGACAGACATATATATAAGCTGACAAAGAGAGAGAGAGAGATTGCACACAACCAGTAGGTTAGATACGTAGGTAGGTCGGCAGTGAAGTGACATAGTGGTATTCAGTCAGTCAGTGGAGTAATTGGTTCCGGTTCTGGGGATTGGGACTGAGCAAACTTGGATTGGAAGCTTTCCCCTTCCATGGATGTAGGAGAGGGGGGTTTGGTTTCCTCCTCCTCCTCCTCCTCCTCCTCCTTGATTAATCTATTTGTTCCTTCCTCTTGCTCTTTCTCTTATTTCATTCTTTCTTACTTCTCTTATATGGGACCAATCCAGTAGCTGCAAATCCACTGCAGATATTGGATGCAGATAGGGCTTCCATTCACACAGATTGATATGCAATAAGAAAGTCTTGTTTATCAATATGATTGATGCCAAGATGCATGCTTTTCTCAACACTTTGCCCATATGCCTTCTTTAGAGGTGCAAAGCAGCCAACATCAAGTGGTTGAAGAAGAAGTGAGGAATGGGATGGCATACATAAGGGAATGATCATATTCTGGGTGCAGAACTGATCAAATTCAGGTGCGATATGGTGTTGGAAGCTATGCGAATTAGGTCATACCGTCATATGGAGAAAAGACTCTGGTATTGCAATCTATCTAGTAGTAGGCCAATTATATACACAGTCCGGATCGGCATAGCTATCCTAAAGAGTAATATAAACAAAGGAGATACCATATTCCGAAGCTGGACCTCGGGTTCAGTATGGGGAGTCGTGCGGGGTAACTGGTTATAGGGATCGAGAGATCGAGCGCTGTATCAGCTCCTAGCAAGCGTATAACAGGCGTATAGGTGGCGGTATCTGGATAGTAGTTATATTTTCTGGGACTTGCTGGTTTCTGACAAGTTTCTTCGCGTACTACGTTTGGTTATTGGCTTTGAGGAGAGACACGAAAGACGCTAACAGGAGTGCAAATCGTCTCTCAAAAAATAAATTAAAAAAAAAACCTTCTTCGGACCGAATATGACCCTTCATTTCTTTCGTATCCCCCTGTGAGGGACGGGCTTTCAGCTGCAGCCTGTGTGCGATGCTGATTCTGATGCTGCACTGGGACTCGGACTAGGAGACTCAATGGCCGAGGAACTTTCGACTCCAACCCTTGAAGTTGCAACAGATGAAGCAGTTGCTACAGAAGATGACTCTGAGGCTGTCAAAGATGATGTCTCTGCTGTCGGGATAGTCGAGGTGGAACTAGCTAGGATGGTCGACCACTCCTTGTGGGTCGGTCCTATTTGGTAAGGCAAACTCACCATTCAGAAGTTAGCCGTTGACAATTAATCACAGAACAAGACTTTGGCCAACCACAGAAGAGCCACGGAAGAGCAATTATTTTTCAAAACAGAGGTGAATCAGATCATGTATCAAAAGAAAAGTGCTGAAGCTTGAGAGATCTGAATGGACACGTGATGGAGGAATCTGTGCCCAAACTCTGGCAGACATGCTTTATGAAAGCTGGAGCGCCCGGTGTCGCGCTCCGCTTTAGCTTCCGAACTGTTAAAGGCATTGGAGAAGATATAGAATATATTGAAGATAGTTTGCATGTCATTTTCCAATACTTAGGTATATATAGAGAAAGCAGGAATTTGTAGAGGTGCATGGCCAGAGTGGGTATTAAAGCCTTCCAGAAGGCTCATCCTAAAGTCCTGGATCGACAGGAAACTTAGACATGAAATATAGGAACAGACGCAGTCTGTAGGTTGTGAGATTCCTGTTTCGGACTGTTGTGGCTTATGGGTTACGTATGTTTGACGGACGGCGTGTCCGCTGGTATCCTTTGGCGCCACTGCGGAAGAAATATTTGTGTCATGATAATGGAGCTACGTACGAATAAATTGAGCATCTAGAGCTCGCTAGACATGACATAGATTTCCCGTAGGAGATATGCTGGTGATATGGCTGTTGCAGCCGCATACTTAGGCTTTCATTGGTAATCAGTGCATTACTCAACTAGAAATCGCTGCTATGGCTCCCAAATAGAAATCTGTGAGAGATAGCTTAGATCTTCCATGTCTCAACATGATCAGATTTAAACGTCTCTATTCAGGTACATCCACTAAGGCACCATTTTCAATCACACGCTTGACCAGCTTATGGTTGCGGTCCAGACAGTTTGCCCCACTCAGAACACACTCATTGCAGACATCGAAATCTCCATGATTGCAGATTTGGCAGTGATAGTGAAAGTCGACGTCTGGTATGTTTATCAGACAGATGTCACAATATATTCTTCCTTGGCATGCTGTTGGGTGCGTTATATCACTCATATCACTAGGATAAGCCGAGCCCGTCTCTTGACTCTGCAGAAGGAGCTTCACAATGTCATACTTTCCTCTCCTGGTGGCATCAGACTGAGCAGTGCGGCCGAAGTTATCTTTGGAATCAGGGTTAATACCACTTTTAGCTAGCAACATCCTAACTGATTGCAGATACCCTCCTGCTGCAGCTGTTTGCAAGGGTGTGCGACCAAATTGATCCTTCAGATTAGGATCAATGGTTCTCAAGGAAAGCAAGGCCACAACTGCATCATGTCCGCTTGCAGCAGCCCATAATAATGATGTTCGACCATTCTTATCCTTGG